>NW_021964142.1:661649-736310 GCF_902167405.1 Gadus morhua | reverse complement strand
CCGTCGTCGCCAGGCTAGCTGAGTCCCTGAGGGTCTCCATTCGCCCTGCTGTCCCCAACGCCGCGACCGCGCAGCTGATTGACGGTGACGCGCGCAACTGGCGGTACACCAGCATGCTGCTGCTCCGGGACCACTACAAGGCTGCGGTGGACGAGAAGGTGGGGGCTCTCCTCCTCCTTCCAGACCCCATCTGGCGCCCGAACTTCACCGTGGCCCTGGCCTGGGCTCAACCCCACTTCGGCCAACGCCTGCGCCCGGAGACGGTGAGCGCGCTGCGCTCTCGCCTCAGAGAGGTTCCGGACGTTCCGGTCCCTCTGGTCCAGCTGTTCCCGCAACCCGCCCCTGGAGCCGTGCTGCCACGCTTCACCCTACCTGCTGGACCACCGCCTCCTGCCCCCGGCCTCCGGTCCCCTGGACCCGGTCCGGAGGCCCTTGACGTGGGGGTAGGACCTGCTGAACGGCGCTCCCCGGCCAGGCTGCCGTCGCCTACCTTTTCCCTGGCCTTCTCCTCCTCTCCTTCTTCTCCGCCCCTGTGCCCCCCATCCCCCCCGCCTCCTCTTCCTCTCCCGTTCCCTTACCCCCTCTCCTCCACGGCCTGCAGCCCCGGGACTTCTCCAGAGCACCACACCGTTGGCTCAAAGGACCAGGCTCGCGTCCAGCCGCCTCTGCCGACGAGTCGCAGCCATTTCCGCTCCCGGACCTTCCTCTTCTCCTCTTCCTCCCCCTCCTCCTCCTCCACCGCCCTCCGGCTCGACACCCCGCATGGGTTAGCCCGGGCCGACCCGGAGAGAAACGACGTGCTAGAAGCCAACCCCTTCTGGTCTGCCGCCCAACGGCGCAGGTCGGAGAGGATTTGGATTGACAGGCTGGGGACCATGCAACCCCTTGGTTTGAACGTTGGGGTGGGTCGGGGACCCCTGGGGAGCCGCCTGATGATGGCCCGTGCCAGCGACGCCACCGTGGCGTCGTTAATTGCTGACTGTCCTAACCCTAACCCTCTCCCTCACCTGACCCTAACCCTAACCCCGACCCCTCCCGGTCCTAAACCTAACCCTTCCCACCCCTGACCCTAACCCCAACCCCCTCCCTTACCTAGCCCTTACCCTGACCCCGCCCCCTGGCCCTAACCTAACCTCTCCCACCCCTGACCCTAACCCCAACCTCTCCCTTCCCTACCCCCCAAAGGCCCCCTTACATGACCTCCACCCCAGCCCCCGGCCCCCCACAAAGGATCCCCCTTTCTTATTTTTCTTACCATGTGTTTGTGTTTATTCTGCCCCCCTGCCCCAGCCCCCTTCGTCCCCCTATTTTTTATTTTTCATACATTCCTATTTACAAACAATATTACTTTTAATATGGTTTCCAAATGCACCCTGTGTAATTATTCTATTGATGTCCTGTGCCCCCCCCTTCCCTGCCATTCTTATTTATTCAAGCGATCATGTTACCACATAATTCCTTAAAAGTGCTTTAATGTACTCTTCAAACCTCGACAGTACATTGATTTGACCCACTGATTTAATAGGAACGCATGGTTTTGGTCTATTTACGCAATAGCCATCGCTCTCCACTCAGCGCTGAGTCACCTGGAGAAAGAGGGAAGCTACGTCAGGATGCTCTTCATTGATTGCAGCTCAGCTTTTAACACCATAATGCCAGACATTCTGATCCCCAAGTTAATCAACCTGGGGCTCCCACCATCCACCTGCTCATGGATTAAAGACTTTCTGCTCAACCGACCCCAGCAGGTGAAACTGGGTCCTCACCTCTCCTCCTCCCGGACTCTCAGCACTGGCTCTCCCCAGGGCTGTGTGCTGAGCCCACTACTCTACTCCCTCTACACATCAGACTGCAGTCCCACCCACCCAGAGAACATCTTTGTTAAATTTGCTGATGACACAACGGTGGTGGGCCTTATAACAGGGGGAAACGAGGCGGCCTACAGAGATGAGGTCCTGAAACTTGGTGAGTGGTGTGTTTCTAACAACCTGGCACTGAACACCACCAAGACCAAGGAACTCATCCTGGACTTCCGATGGAACAGAGCCGCCCCTGCCCCCCTGTACATCAACGGTGAAGGTGTGGAGCGAGTGCAGTCATTCGAATTCCTCGGAGTCCACATCTCTGCTGATCTCTCCTGGTCGGTCAACACCTCAGTGCTGGTCAAGAAGGCCCAGCAGCGGCTACACTTTCTGAGGGTGCTCAGGAGAGAGCATCTAAACACACAGCTGCTGGTGACCTTCTACCGTTCCACCATCGAGAGCCTGCTGACCTACGCTGTGTCAGTGTGGCACTCCAGCTGCACGGAGGCCGACAGGAAGAGACTGCAGAGGGTGGCAAACGTTGCTCAAAAAAGCATTGGCTGCCCTCTGCCTTCCTTAAGCACCATCTACGGCTCCCGCTGTCTCAGCAGGGCCAGAGGCATCCTGAAGGACACCAGCCACCCGGCTACCATCTCTTCAACCTGTTGCCCTCTGGCAGGCGCTTCAGGTCCATATATGCCAGAACAAATAGACTCAGGGACAGCTTCTTTCCTAAAGCTGTCACCTTACTGAACTCAGTTCTGCAGTAGATGCCCGTGGTGCCCCCCGCGCACATCGTGAGGAAGGCGCGCGCTCTCCTCCCTCCTCCTCCTATGGTTTGCGGGAGGGGGAGGAGGGAATGGTGAGCTGGGGACGGAAACACGATGATTGGTCGAGTGAGGAGTCTGTTGGTAGTCTACTGCAGAGTAGTCTGTTGGTAGTCTTTACTGTGTATTTTAAATTTGTATTTATTTATTTTATTTATTTATTTATTTATTATACATTGCTTTTGTAATTATTATATATTTATATTCGATTTACATGTATGCATGTATGGAGCTGCTCATTGCATTTCGTTGTACTTGTACAATGACAATAAAGCTTTCTATTCTATTCTATTCTAATAACATTTCTAGCGAGAAATATACTTTTTACTTGCATAATCTTCAGTCAGTGATTGTGTCTGATTTTTAGTTTTATAGTTATTAGGATTTGATCGGCTCGCTCGCATGTTTCAACGACGTCAGGTTGTTAGGGACGCTGCTTTCGCTAAACTAGCAGCTCACGTGTTTCCTGCGTTTGTGTTATTAAACCGTTACTTTATGCAACTTTTAATGATATCATCTTGTTAGAAACACGTATATCTGAGAGCCAACCCAGTCGCCAAAAGCATACGTTGACAGTGTACGTTTCGTGAACACTGGATTACGTCGCATTTCAACATAAAATAGCGTGTTATACACACACACACACACGCACGCACACACACGCACGCACACACGTATAGCGTGGTGGAGGGATGACGTATGTTGGCCAACCCGGAAGTGTCGCCCTGGGTTCCCTTGACAAAAAGCAAACGGGTTTTTCGATTGGATTTTGGATTATTGCAGAAAAATTAGCATCTTTGAAGCACCTCCTCAAAAACTGAAAATCAACTAGAACTGCAAGCAGTTATGCAGGGGTCCAAGAAGTGTGCATTTCGCCGGCACAACGCGAAGCATGTGTTCAAAACAAATGGGCTTGGCCTATGCCAAAAGACGCAACTGACTCCAGTGAATCTGTGGATATAAAGGTTTTGACTGTGGGAGGTTCGGTGTGGGAGTTATAGCCCAAAACGCGTTTTCAGAACATTCCATTGGCCAATTAGGAGATATATTGTGTCGTCGTTTTTTTGCACCCCCTTGTGGCGAATTTTTCCAAAGACAATTTTCCTTTTCCAAATAACTCCCGCCCACATTAATAATTCTTGGCCATATTTTCTATATAGACTAGGGATTGCCCCTTGATGGTTTCCCTTGAGTTTGAAGAACATTCCTCTGGCAAATGAGAAGATATACAATTTCCTCGTTTATTGCGCCCCCTTATGGCGAAAATTGCCGTGTGCAAAGTCTTGTCTCAATTGGTCAAGAAATGTGGGAGGAGTAGCGAAAATACAGTTTTGCGGTTTTCGCGATTTTGCGAAAAAAAATTGTAGACGCAAATGGGCGTGGCCTATGCCAAAAGATGCAGCAGACTCCAGTGAATATGTGGGTACAAGTTTTTGACTGTGGGAGGTTTGGTGTGGGAGTTATAGCCCCAAACGCGTATTCCTTGGTATAGCGCCACCTAGTGTTCGGCGTGTCTGGATTTTGTCGTCTGCTTAGAACTCAGGGACCTGGATCTAGTCATGCAATTGGCGTGTCGGCACCATTTACGGTTTGGGCTGTGGGCCCACTTCTAGGGGGGAATAATAATAACAAGAAATGTGCGTTTCGCCGGCACAACGCGAAGCATGTGTTCAAAACGCTACCCTGAACCTGTGGATACAAAGGATTTGACTGTGGTAGGAGTAGCGAGAAGTCAGTGTAGCGTTTTCGTGGCGAAATTTTGTAGACGATATACAATTTCCTCGTTTATTGCGCCCCCTAATGGCGAAATTTTCCGAATTTTTTATCGAACGACATTATGGTTAGCACCAACATGTGTGTAAAACTTGGACTCGATCCGATGTCTAATTTTGGATTTCTTTGGATTTTTGATATTCGACGTCTAATTTAGCTAATAAACCAATATTCAAAACGCTACCGTTTCGTCGTCGAAGGTCGCATCAAAAAAGTGTTTCATGCATTCTTTGCGCGTGCGTCTGAAGATGTCGTGTGCAAAGTTTGGTGTCGATTGGTCAAGAAATGTGGGAGGAGTAGCGAAAAAACTGTTTTGCGGTTTTCGCGATTTTGCGAAAAAAAATTATAGACGCAAATGGGCGTGGCCTAGGCCAAAAGATGCAGCAGACTCCAGTGAATATGTGGGTAAAAGTTTTTGAATGTGGGAGGTTCGGTGTGGGAGTTAAAGCCCCAAACGCGTATTCCTTGGTATAGCGCCACCTAGTGGCCGGCGTGTCTGGATTTGGTCGTCTGCTTAGAACTCAGGGACCTGGATCTAGTCATGCAATTGGCGTGTCGGCACCATTTACGGTTTGGGCTGTGGACCCACTTCTAGGGGGGAATAATAATAAACACTACAAAAACAATAGGGATCCAACCTGTTGGCTTGGACCCCTAATAATAATAATAATAGGGAACTAGAACTGCAAGCAGTTATGCAGGGGTCCAAGAAGTGTGCATTTCGCCGGCACAACGCGACAAGAAATGTGCGTTTCGCCGGCACAACGCGAAGCATGTATTCAAAACGCTACCCTGAACCTGTGGATACAAAGGATTTGACTGTGGTAGGAGTAGCGAGAAGTCAGTGTAGCGTTTTCGCGGCGAAATTTTGTAGAAGATAAACAATTTCCTCGTTTATTGCGCCCCCTAATGGCGAAATTTTCCGAATTTTTTGTCGAACGACATTAAGGTTAGCACCAACATGTGTGTAAAATTTGGACTCGTTCCGATGTCTAATTTTGGATTTATTTGGATTTTTGATTTTCCACGTCTAATTTAGCTCATAAACCAATATTCAAAACGCCACCGTTTCTTCGTCGAAGGTCGGATCAAAAATGTGTCTATCATTTCTATGCGTGTGCGTCTGAAGATGCCGTGTGCAAAGTTTGGTGTCGATCGGTCAAGAAATGTGCGAGGAGTAGCGAAAAAACAGTTTTGCGGTTTTCGCGATTTAGCGAAAAATATTCCTAGACGCAAATGGGCGTGGCCTAGGCCAAAAGATGCAGCAGACTCCAGTGCATCTGTGTGTACAAGTTTTTGGACTCTGAGAGGTTCGGTGTGGGAGCTATAGCCCCAAACGCGTATTCCTTGGTATAGCGCCACCTAGGGACCGGCGTGTCTGGATTTTGTCGTCTGCGTAGTCCGAAGAGATCTGGATCTAGTCATGCAATTGGCGTGTCGGCACCATTTACGGTTTGGGCTGTGGTATCACTTTTAGGGGGGCAAGTATAGGAATAATAATCCTTACAAAAACAATAGGGATCCAACCTGTTGGCTTGGACCCCTAATAATAATAATAACTACAACTGCAAGCAGTTATGCAGGGGTCCAAGAAGTGTGCATTTCGCCGGCACAACGCGACAAGAAATGTGCATTTCGCCGGCACAACCGCGAAGCATGTGTTCAAAACGCTACCCTGAACCTGTGGATACAAAGGATTTGACTGTGGTAGGAGTAGCGAGAAGTCAGTGTAGCGTTTTCGCGGCGAAAATTTGTAGAAGATATACAATTACCTCGTTTATTGCGCCCCCTAATTGCGAAATTTTCCGAATTTTTTATCGAACGACATTAAGGTTAACACCAACATGCGTGTAAAACTTGGACTCGATCCGATGTCTAATTTTGGATTTCTTTGGATTTTTGATATTCCACGTCTAATTTAGCTAATAAACCAATATTCAAAACGCTACCGTTTCGTCGTCGAAGGTCGCATCAAAAAAGTGTTTCATGCATTCTTTGCGCGTGCGTCTGAAGATGTCGTGTGCAAAGTTTGGTGTCGATTGGTCAAGAAATGTGGGAGGAGTAGCGAAAAAACTGTTTTGCGGTTTTCGCGATTTTGCGAAAAAAAATTATAGACGCAAATGGGCGTGGCCTAGGCCAAAAGATGCAGCAGACTCCAGTGAATATGTGGGTAAAAGTTTTTGAATGTGGGAGGTTCGGTGTGGGAGTTAAAGCCCCAAACGCGTATTCCTTGGTATAGCGCCACCTAGTGGCCGGCGTGTCTGGATTTGGTCGTCTGCTTAGAACTCAGGGACCTGGATCTAGTCATGCAATTGGCGTGTCGGCACCATTTACGGTTTGGGCTGTGGACCCACTTCTAGGGGGGAATAATAATAAACACTACAAAAACAATAGGGATCCAACCTGTTGGCTTGGACCCCTAATAATAATAATAATAGGAACTAGAACTGCAAGCAGTTATGCAGGGGTCCAAGAAGTGTGCATTTCGCCAGCACAACGCGACAAGAAATGTGCGTTTCGCCGGCACAACGCGAAGCATGTATTCAAAACGCTACCCTGAACCTGTGGATACAAAGGATTTGACTGTGGTAGGAGTAGCGAGAAGTCAGTGTAGCGTTTTCGCGGCGAAGTTTTGTAGAAGATAAACAATTTCCTCGTTTATTGCGAAAAAAAAGTTTTGCGGTTTTCGCGATTTTGCGAAAAAAAATTATTGACGCAAATGGGCGTGGCCTATGCCAAAAGATGCAGCAGACTCCAGTGAATATGTGCGTACAAGTTTTTGACTGTGGGAGGTTCGGTGTGGGAGTTATAGCCCCAAACGCGTATTCCTTGGTATAGCGCCACCTAGTGGCCGGCGTGTCTGTATTTTGTCGTCTGCTTAGTCCGAACAGATCTGGACCTAGTCATGCAATTTGCGTGTCGGCACCATTTACGGTTTGGGCTGTGGTCCCACTTTTAGGGGGGTAAGAATAATAACTAGAACTGCAAGCAGTTATGCAGGGGTCCAAGAAGTGTGCATTTCGCCGGCACAACGCGACAAGAAATGTGCGTTTCGCCGGCACAACGCGAAGCAAGTATTCAAAACGCTACCGTGAACAACATGTGGATATAAAGGTTTTGACTGTGGGAGCTTCGGTGTGGGAGTTATAACCTAAAACGCGTTTTCAGAACATTGGCCAAATAGGAGATAGACAATGTTGTGGTTTTTTGGCGCCGCCCTGCGGCGAAATTTTCCAAAGACAATTTTCCTTTGCCAAATAACTCCCGCCCACATTAATAATTCTTGGCCATATTTTCTATATAGACTCGGGTTTGCCCCTTGATGGTTTCCCTTGAGTTTGAAGAACATTCCTTCTGCCAATTAGAAGATATACAATTTCCTCGTTTATTGCGCCCCCTAATGGCGAATTTTTCCGAATTTTTTATCGGACGACATTAAGGTTAGTACCAACATGTGTGTAAAATTTCGACTCGATCCGATGTCTCATTTTGGATTTCTTTGGATTTTTGCTATTCCACGTCTAATTTAGCTAATAAACCAATATTCAAAACGCTACCGTTTCGTCGTCGAAGGTCGGATCAAAAAGTGTTTTCATGCATTCTTTGCGTGTGTGTCTGAAGATGTCGTGTGCAAAGTTTGGTGTCGATTGGTCAAGAAATGTGGGAGGAGTAGCGAAAAAAACAGTTTTGGGGTTTTCGCGATTTAGCAAAAAATATTCCTCGACGCAAATGGGCGTGGCCTAGGCCAAAAGATGCAGCAGACTCCAGTGAATATGTGTGTACAAGGTTTTGAATGTTGGAGGTTCGGTGTGGGAGTTATAGCCCCAAACGCGTCTTTCCTTGGTATAGCGCCACCTAGTGGCCGGCGTGTCTGGATTTTGTTATCTGAGTAGCGGTGCCGGACCTGGATCTAGTCATGCAATTGGCGTGTCGGCACCATTTACGGTTTGGGCTGTGGGCCCACTTTTAGCGCGGGAAGTATAATAATAATAAAAATCCTTACAAAAACAATAGGGATCCAACCTGTTGGCTTGGACCCCTAATAACTAGAACTGCAAGCAGTTATGCAGGGGTCCAAGAAGTGTGCATTTCGCCGGCACAACGCGACAAGAAATGTGCGTTTCGCCGGCACAACGCGAAGCATGTGTTCAAAACGCTACCCTGAACCTGTGGATACAAAGGATTTGACTGTGGTAGGAGTAGCGAGAAGTCAGTGTAGCGTTTTCGCCGCGAAATTTTGCAGAAGATATACAATTTCCTCGTTTATTGCGCCCCCTAATGGCAAAATTTTCCGAATTTTTTCGAACGACATTAAGGTTATCACCAACATGTGTGTAAAATTTGGACTCGATCCTATGTCTAATTTTGGATTTCTTTGGATGTTTGATATTTCACGTCTAATTTAGCTAATATACCAATATTCAAAACGCTAGCGTTTCGTCGTCAAGATCGCATCAAAAAAGTGTTTCATGCATTCTTTGCGTGTGCGTCTGAAGATGTCGTGTGCAAAGTTTGGTGTCGATTGGTCAAGAAATGTGGGAGGAGTAGGGAAAAAGCATTTTTGCGGTTTTCGCGATTTTGCGAAAAAAAATTATAGACGCAAATGGGCGTGGCCTATGCCAAAAGATGCAGCAGACTCCAGTGAATCTGTGCGTACAAGTTTTTGAATGTGGGAGATTCGGTGTGGGAGTTATAGCCTAAACGCGTCTGTCCTTGGTATAGCGCCACCTAGTGGCCGGCGCGTCTGGATTTGGTTATCTGAGTAGCGGTGCCGGACCTGAATCTAGTCATGCAATTGGCGCGTGTGCACCATTACGGTTTGGGCTGTAGTCCCACAAGTACGGGGGAAGAATAATAACTAGAACTGCAAGCAGTTATGCAGGGGTCCAAGAAGTGTGCATTTCGCCGGCACAACGCGACAAGAAATGTGCATTTCGCCGGCACAACGCGAAGCAAGTATTCAAAACGCTACCGTGAACAACATGTGGATATAAAGGTTTTGACTGTGGGCTTCGGTGTGGGAGTTATAGCCTAAAACGCGTTTTCAGAACATTGGCCAAATAGGAGATAGACAATGTCGTCGTTTTTTTTGGCGCTGCCCTGTGGCGAAATTTTCCAAAGACAATTTTCCTTTGCCAAATAACTCCCGCCCACATTAATAATTCTTGGCCATATTTTCTACATAGACTCGGGTTTGCCCCTTGATGGTTTCCCTTGAGTTTGAAGAACATTCCTTTGGCCAATTAGAAGATATACAATTTCCTCGTTTATTGCGCCCCCTAATGGCGAAATTTTCCGAAATTTTTATCGAACGACAGTAAGGTTAGCACCAACATGTGTGTAAAATGTGGACTCGATCCGATGTCTAATTTTGGATTTCTTGGGATTTTTGATATTCCACGTCTAATTTAGCTCATAAACCAATATTCAAAACGCTACCGTTTCGTTATCGAAGGACGGATCAAAAAAGTGTTTTCATGCATTCTTTGTGTGTGCGTCTGAAGATGTCGTGTGCAAAGTTTGGTGTCGATTGGTCAGAAATGTGGGAGGAGTAGGGAAAAAACAGTTTTGCGGTTTTCGCGATTTTGCGAAAAAAAATTCTAGACGCAAATGGGCGTGGCCTATGCCAAAAGATGCAGCAGACTCCAGTGAATATGTGTGTACAAGGTTTTGAATGTGGGAGGTTCGGTGTGGGAGTTATAGCCCCAAACGCGTCTTTCCTTGGTATAGCGCCACCTAGTGGCCGGCGTGTCTGGATTTTGTTATCTGAGTAGCGGTGCCGGACCTGGATCTAGTCATGCAATTGGCGTGTCGGCACCATTTACGGTTTGGGCTGTGGGCCCACTTTTAGCGCGGGAAGTATAATAACTAGAACTGCAAGCAGTTATGCAGGGTCCAAGAAGTGTGCATTTCCCCGGCACAACGCGACAAGAAATGTGCGTTTCGCCGGCACAGCGCGAAGCATGTGTTCAAAACGCTACCCTGAACCTGTGGATATAAAGGTTTTGACTGTGGGAGCTTCGGTGTGGGAGTTATAGCCTAAAACGCGTTTTCAGAACATTGGCCAAATAGGAGATAGACAATGTCGTCGTTTTTGGCGCCGCCCTGTGGCGAAATTTTCCAAGGACAATTTTCCTTTGCCAAATAACTCCCGCCCACATTAATAATTCTTGGCCATATTTTCTATATAGACTCGGGTTTGCCCCTTGATGGTTTCCCTTGAGTTTGAAGAACATTCCTTTGGCCAATTAGAAGATATACAATTTCCTCGTTTATTGCGCCCCCTAATGGCGAAATTTTCCGAAATTTTTATCGAACGACATTAAGGTTAGCACCAACATGTGTGTAAAATTTGGACTCGATCCGATGTCTCATTTTGGATTTCTTTGGATTTTTGCTATTCCACGTCTAATTTAGCTAATAAACCAATATTCAAAACGCTACCGTTTCGTCGTCGAAGGTCGGATCAAAAAAGTGTTTTCATGCATTCTTTGCGTGTGTGTCTGGAGATGTCGTGTGCAAAGTTTGGTGTCGATTGGTCAAGAAATGTGGGGGAGTAGGGAAAAAACAGTTTTGCGGTTTTCGCGATTTTGCGAAAAAAAATTCTAGACGCAAATGGGCGTGGCCTATGCCAAAAGATGCAGCAGACTCCAGTGAATATGTGCGTACAAGTTTTTGACTGTGGGAGGTTCGGTGTGGGAGTTATAGCCCCAAACGCTTCTTTCCTTGGTATAGCGCCACCTAGTGGCCGGCGTGTCTGGATTTTGTCGTCTGCATAGTCTTCACGTACCTAGATCTAGTCATGTAATTGGCGTGTGTGCACCATTTACGGTTTGGGCTGTGTAGCACTTTCTTGGTAGGAAGTATAACAAGCAGTTATGCAGGGGTCCAAGAAGTGTGCATTTCGCCGGCACAACGCGAAGCAAGTATTCAAAACGCTACCGTGAACAACATGTGGATATAAAGGTTTTGACTGTGGGAGCTTCGGTGTGGGAGTTATAGCCTAAAACGCGTTTTCAGAACATTGGCCAAATAGGAGATAGACAATGTCGTGGTTTTTTGGCGCTGCCCTGTGGCGAAATTTTGCAAAGACAATTTTCCTTTGCCAAATAACTCCCGCCCACATTAATAATTCTTGGCCATATTTTCTATATAGACTCGGGTTTGCCCCTTGATGGTTTCCCTTGAGTTTGAAGAACATTCCTTCTGCCAATTAGAAGATATACAATTTCCTCGTTTATTGCGCCCCCTAATGGCGAAATTTTCCGATTTTTTTATCGAACGACATTAAGGTTAGCACCAACATGTGTGTAAAATTTGGACTCGATCCGATGTCTCATTTTGGATTTCTTGGATTTTTGCTATTCCACGTCTAATTTAGCTCATAAACCAATATTCAAAACGCTACCGTTTCGTCCTCGAAGGTCGGATCAAAAAAGTGTTTTTCATGCATTCTTTGCGTGTGTGTTCTGAAGATGACGTGTACAAAGTTTGGTCGATTGGTCAAGAAATGTGGGAGGAGTAGCGAAAATACAGTTTTGCGGTTTTCGCGATTTTGCGAAAAAAAATTATAGACGCAAATGGGCGTGGCCTATGCCAAAAGATGCAGCAGACTCCAGTGAATATTGTGTACAAGTTTTTGACTGTGGGAGGTTTGGTGTGGGAGTTATAGCCCCAAACGCGTATTCCTTGGTATAGCGCCACCTAGTGGCCGGCGTGTCTGGATTTTGTCGTCTGAATAGTCTTCACGGACCTGGATCTAGTCATGCAATTGGCATGTCGGCAACATTTACGGTCTGGGCTGTGGTACCACTTCTTGGTAGGAAGTATAAGAATAATAATAATCCTTACAAAAACAATAGGGATCCAACCTGTTGGCTTGGACCCCTAACTAGAACTGCAAGCAGTTATGCAGGGGTCCAAGAAGTGTGCATTTCGCCGGCACAACGCGACAAGAAATGTGCGTTTCGCCGGCACAACGCAAAGCAAGTATTCAAAACGCTACCGTGAACAACATGTGGATATAAAGGTTTTGACTATGGGAGCTTCGGTGTGGGAGTTATAGCCTAAAACGCGTTTTCAGAACATTGGCCAAATAGGAGATAGACAATGTCGTCGTTTTTTTTGGCGCCGCCCTGTGGCGAAATTTCCCAAAGACAATTTTCCTTTGCCAAATAACTCCCGCCCACATTAATAATTCTTGGCCATATTTTCTACATAGACTCGGGTTTGCCCCTTGATGGTTTGCCTTGAGTTTGAAGAACATTCCTTTGGCCAATTAGAAGATATACAATTTCCTCGTTTATTGCGCCCCCTAATGGCGAAATTTTCTGAAATTTTTATCGAACGTCATTTAGGTTAGCACCAACATGTTCCACGTCTAATTTAGCTAATAAACAAATATTCAAAACTCTACCGTTTCGTCGTCGAAGGTCGGATCAAAAAAGTGTTTCATGCATTCTTTGCGTGTGCGTCTGAAGATGTCGTGTGCAAAGTTTGGTGTCGATTGGTCATGAAATGTGGGAGGAGTAGCGAAAATACAGTTTTGCGGTTTTCGCGATTTTGCGAAAAAAAATTCTAGACGCAAATGGGCGTGGCCTATGCCAAAAGATGCAGCAGACTCCAGTGAATCGGTGTGTACAAGTTTTTGAATGTGGGAGGTTCAGTGTGGGAGTTATAGCCCCAAACGCGTTTTCCCTTGTTATAGCGCCACCTAGTGACCGGCGTGTCTGGATTTGGTCGTCTGCGTAGTCCGAAGAGATCTGGATCTAGTCATGCAATTCGCGTGTCGGCACCATTTACGGTTGGGCTGTGGTCCCACTTTGAGGGAGGTAAGAATAATAATAAGAACAAGAAGTGTGCATTTCGCCGGCACAACGCGACAAGAAATGTGCGTTTCGCCGGCACAACGCGAAGCAAGTATTCAAAACGCTACCGTGAACAACATGTGGATATAAAGGTTTTGACTGTGGGAGCTTCGGTGTGGGAGTTATAGCCTAAAACGCGTTTTCAGAACATTCCATGGCCAAATAGGAGATAGACAATGTCGTCGTTTTTTGGCGCCGCCCTGTGGCGAAATTTTCCAAAGAATTATCCTTTGCCAAATAACTCCCGCCCACATTAATAATTCTTGGCCATATTTTCTATATAGGCTCGGGTTTGCCCCTTGATGGTTTCCCTTGAGTTGAAGAACATTCCTTTGGCCAATTAGAAGATATACAATTTCCTCGTTTATTGCGCCCCTGAGGGCGTAATTTTCCGAATTTTTTATCGAACGCCGTTAAGGTTAGCACCAACATGTGTGTAAAATTTGGACTCGTTCCGATGTCTAATTTTGGATTTCTTTGGATTATTGATTTTCCACGTCTAATTTAGCTCATAAACCAATATTCAAAATGCTACCGTTTCGTCGTCAAAGGTCGCATCAAAAAAGTGTTTCGTGCATTCTTTGCGTGTGCGTCTGAAGATGTCGTGTGCAAAGTTTGTGTCAATTGGTCGGGAAATGTGGGAGGAGTAGCGAAAAAACAGTTTTGCGGTTTTCGCGATTTTGCGAAAAAAAATTATAGACGCAAATGGGCGTGGCCTATGCCAAAAGATGCAGCAGACTCCAGTGAATATGTGGGTACAAGTTTTTGACTGTGGGAGGTTCGGTGTGGGAGTTATAGCCCCAAACGCGTTTTCCCTTGGTATAGCGCCACCTAGTGTTCGGCGTGTCTGGATTTTGTCGTCTGCTTAGAACTCAGGGACTTGGATCTAGTCATGCAATTGGCGTGTCGGCACCATTTACGGTTTGGGCTGTGGGCACACTTTTAGGATTAGCACGTCGGAATAATAATAATAATCCTTACAAAAACAATAGGGATCCAACCTGTTGGCTGGACCCCTAATAATAATAAAAATCCTTACAAAAACAATAGGGATCCAACCTGTTGGCTTGGACCCCTAATAATAGGAAAAATCCTTACAAAAACAATAGGGATCCAACCTGTTGGCTTGGACCCCTAATAATAACTAGAACTGCAAGCAGTTATGCAGGGGTCCAAGAAGTGTGCATTTCGCCGGCACAACGCGACAAGAAATGTGCGTTTCACCGGCAGAACGCGAAGCAAGTATTCAAAACACTACCGTGAACAACATGTGGACATAAAGGTTTTGACTGTGGTAGGAGTAGCGAGAAGTCAGTGTAGCGTTTTCGCGGCGAAATTCTGTAGACGATATACAATTTCCTCGTTTATTGCGCCCCCTAATGGCGGATTTTTCCGAATTTTTATCGAACGACGTTAAGGTTAACACCAACATGTGTGTACAATTTGGACTCGATCTGATGTCTAATTTTGGATTTCTTTGGATTTTGGATATTCCACGTCTAATTTAGCTAATAAACCAATATTCAAAACGCTACCGTTTCGTCGTCAAAGGTCGCATCAAAAAAGTGTTTCGTGCATTTTGCGTGTGCGTCTGAAGATGTTGTGTGCAAAGTTTGGTGTTGATTGGTCAAAAAATGTGGGAGGAGTAGCGAAAATACAGTTTTGCGGTTTACGCGATTTAGCGAAAAATATTCATAGACGCAAATGGGCGTGGCCTAGGCCAAAAGATGCAGCAGACTCCAGTGCATCTGTGTGTACAAGTTTTTGGACTCTGGGAGGTTCGGTGTGGGAGTTATAGCCGCAAACGCGTATTCCTTGGTATAGCGCCCCTAGTGGCCGGCATGTCTGGATTTTGTCGTCTGCATAGTCTTCACGTACCTGGATCTAGTCATGTAATTGGCGTGTGTGCACCATTTACGGTTTGGGCTGTGGTACCACTTCTACGGAAGGAAGTATAGGAACTAGAACTGCAAGCAGTTATGCAGGGGTCCAAGAAGTGTGCATTTCGCCGGCACAACGCGACAAGAAATGTGTGTTTCGCCGGCACAACACGAAGCAAGTATTCAAAACGCTACCGTGAACAACATGTGGATATAAGGTTTTGACTGTGGGAGCTTCGGTGTGGGAGTTATAGCCTAAAACGCGTTTTCAGAACATTGGCCAAATAGGAGATAGACAATGTCGTCGTTTTTTGGCGCCGCCCTGTGGAGACATTTTCCATAGACAATTTTCCTTTGCCAAATAACTCCCCCCCATTAATAATTCTTGGCCATATTTTCTATATAGACTCAGGTTTGCCCTTGATGGTTTCCTTGAGTTTGAAGAACATTCCTTTGGCCAATTAGAAGATATACAATTTCCTCGTTTATTGCGCCCCCTTAGGGCGTAATTTTCCGAATTTTATTCGAACGTCGTTAAGGTTAACACCAACATGCGTGTAAAACTTGGACTCGATCCGATGTCTAATTTTGGATTTCTTTGGATTTTTGATATTCCACGTCTAATTGAGCTAATAAACAAATATTCAAAACGCTACCGTTTTGTCGTCGAGGGTCGGATCCAAAAACTGATCAATGCATCTTTGCGTGTGTGTCTGAAGATGCCGTGTGCAAAGTTGGTGTCGATTGGTCAAGAAATGTTGGAGGAGTAGGGAAAAAACAGTTTTGCGGTTTTCGCGATTTTGCAAAAAGAAATTATAGACGCAAATGGGCGTGGCCTATGTCAAAAGATGCAACAGACTCCAGTGAATATGTGGGTACAAGTTTTTGACTATGGAAGGTTCGGTGTGGGAGTTATAGCCCCAAAGCGTATTTCTGGTATAGCGCCACCTAGTGGCCGGCATGTCTGGATTTTGTCGTCTGCGTACATCACAGACCTGGATCTAGTCATGCAATTGGCGTGTCGGTACCATTTACGGTTTGGGTGTGGGCCAACTTTTACGGAAGGAAGTATAATAATAATAAAAAGAAAAATCCTTACAAAAACAATAGGGATCCAACCTGTTGGCTTGGACCCCTAACTAGAACTGCAAGCAGTTATGCAGGGGTCCAAGAAGTGTGCATTTCGCCGGCACAACGCGACAAGAAATGTGCGTTTCGCCGGCACAACGATAAGCAAGTATTCAAAACGCTACCATGAACAACATGTGGATATAAAGGTTTTGACTATGGGAGCTTCGGTGTGGGAGTTATAGCCTAAAACGCGTTTTCAGAACATTGGCCAAATAGGAGATAGACAATGTCGTCGTTTTTTTTGGCGCCGCCCTGTGGCGAAATTTTCCAAAGACAATTTTCCTTTGCCAAATAACTCCCGCCCACATTAATAATTCTTGGCCATATTTTCTACATAGACTCGGGTTTGCCCCTTGATGGTTTCCCTTGAGTTTGAAGAACATTCCTTTGGCCAATTAGAAGATATACAATTTCCTCGTTTATTGCGCCCCCTAATGGCGAAATGTTCCGAAATTTTTATCGAACGACAGTAAGGTTAGCACCAACATGTGTGTAAAATGTGGACTCGATCCGATGTCTAATTTTGGATTTGTTTGGATTTTGATATTCCACGTCTAATTTAGCTCATAAACCAATATTCAAAACGCTACCGTTTCGTTTCGAAGGACGGATCAAAAAAGTGTTTTCATGCATCCTTTGCGTGTGCGTCTGAAGATGTCGTGTGCAAAGTTTGGTGTCAATTGGTCAAGAATGTGGGAGGAGTAGGGAAAAAAGCATTTTTGCGGTTTTCGCGATTTTGCGAAAAAAAATTCTAGACGCAAATGGGCGTGGCCTATGCCAAAAGATGCAGCAGACTCCAGTGAATCTGTGTGTACAAGGTTTTGAATGTGGGAGGTTCGGTGTGGGAGTTATAGCCCCAAACGCGTCTTTCTTGGTATAGCGCCACCTAGTGGCCGGCGTGTCTGGATTTTGTTATCTGAGTAGCGGTGCCGGACCTGGATCTAGTCATGCAATTGGCGTGTCGGCACCATTTACGGTTTGGGCTGTGGGCCCACTTTTAGCGCGGGAAGTATAATAACTAGAACTGCAAGCATTATGCAGGGTCCAAGAAGTGTGCATTCGCCGGCACAACGCGACAAGAAATGTGCGTTTCGCCGGCAAACGCGAAGCATGTATTCAAAACGCTACCCTGAACTGTGGATACAAAGGATTTGACTGTGGTAGGAGTAGCGAGAAGTCAGTGTAGCGTTTTCGCGGCGAAATTTTGTAGAAGATAAACAATTTCCTCGTTTATTGCGCCCCATGAGGCCGTAATTTCCGATATTTTTGTATCGACACGACAGTTAAGGTAGCACCAACATGTTTGTAAAATTTGGACTCGTTCCGATGTCTAAGTTATGGATTTATGTTGGATTTTGAATTTTCCACATCTAAATTTAGCTCATAAACCAATATTCAAAATGCTACCGTTTCGTCGTCAAAGGTCCGCATCAAAAAAGTGTTCAGTGCATTTCTATGCGTGTGCGTCTGAAGCATGTCCGTGTGCAAAGTTTGGTGTCGCATCGTGTCAAGAAAATGTGGCGAGGAAGTAGGCGAAAATACAGTTTTGAGCGGTTTTCGCGGATTTAGCCGAAAAACATATTCCTAGGACGCAAATGGGCGTTGCCTATGCCAAAGATGCAGCAGACTCAGTGCATCTGTGTGTACAAGTTTTTGGACTCTGAGAGGTTCGGTGTGGGAGCTATAGCCCCAAACGCGTATTCCTTGGTATAGCGCCACCTAGGGACCGGCGTGTCTGGATTTTGTCGTCTGCGTAGTCCGAAGAGATCTGATCTAGTCATGCAATTGGGCGTGTCGGCACCATTTACGTTTGGGCTGTGGTATCACTTTTAGGGGGGCAAGTATAGGAATAATAATCCTTACAAAAACAATAGGGATCCAACCTGTTGGCTTGGACCCCTAATAATAATAATAACTACAACTGCAAGCAGTTATGCAGGGGTCCAAGAAGTGTGCATTTCGCCGGCACAACGCGACAAGAAATGTGCATTTCGCCGGCACAAACCGCGAAGCATGTGTTCAAAACGCTACCCTGAACCTGTGGATACAAAGGATTTGACTGTGGTAGGAGTAGCGAGAAGTCAGTGTAGCGTTTCGCGCGGCAAATTTGTAGAAGATATACAATTACCTCGTTTATTGCGCCCCCTAATTGCGAAATTTTCCGAATTTTTATCGAACGACATTAAGGTTAACACCAACATGCGTGTAAAACTTGGACTCGATCGATGTCTAATTTTGGATTTCTTTGGATTTTTGATATTCCACGTCTAATTTAGCTAATAAACCAATATTCAAAACGCTACCGTTTCGTCGTCGAAGGTCGCATCAAAAAAGTGTTTGAATGTGGGAGGTTCGGTGTGGGAGTTAAAGCCCCAAACGCGTATTCCTTGGTATAGCGCCACCTAGTGGCCGGCGTGTCTGGATTTTGTCGTCTGCTTAGAACTCAGGGACCTGGATCTAGTCATGCAATTGGCGTGTGTGCACCATTTACGGTTTGGGCTGTGGTACCACTTCTAGGGGGGAATAATAATAAAAAAAAACACTACAAAAACAATAGGGATCCAACCTGTTGGCTTGGACCCCTAATAATAAATAATAGGAACTAGAATGCAAGCAGTTATGCAGGGGTCCAAGAAGTGTGCATTTCGCCAGCACAACGCGACAAGAAATGTGCGTTTCGCCGGCACAACGCGAAGCATGTATTCAAAACGCTACCCTGAACCTGTGGATACAAAGGATTTGACTGTGTAGGAGTAGCGAGAAGTCATGTAGCGTTTTCGCGGCGAAATTTTGTAGAAGATAAACAATTTCCTCGTTTATTGCGAAAAAAAGTTTTGCGGTTTTCGCGATTTTGCGAAAAAAATTATTGACGCAAATGGGCGTGGCCTATGCCAAAAGATGCAGCAGACTCCAGTGAATATGTGCGTACAAGTTTTTGACTGTGGGAGGTTCGGTGTGGGAGTTATAGCCCCAACGCGTATTCCTTGGTATAGCGCCACCTAGTGGCCGGCGTGTCTGTATTTTGTCGTCTGCTTAGTCCGAACAGATCTGGACCTAGTCATGCAATTTGCGTGTCGGCACCATTTACGGTTTGGTGTGGTCCCACTTTTAGGGGGTAAGAATAATAATAACTAGAACTGCAAGCAGTTATGCAGGGGTCCAAGAAGTGTGCATTTCGCGGCACAAACGCGACAAGAAATGTGCGTTTCGCCGGCACAACGCGAAGCATGTGTTCAAACGCTACCCTGAACCTGTGGATACAAAGGATTTGACTGTGGTAGGAGTAGCGAGAAGTCAGTGTAGCGTTTTCGCCGCGAAATTTTGCAGAAGATATACAATTTCCTCGTTTATGCGCCCCCTAATGGCAAAATTTTCCGAATTTTTTTATCGAACGACATTAAGGTTATCACCAACATGTGTGTAAAATTTGGACTCGATCCTATGTCTAATTTTGGATTTCTTTGGATGTTTGATATTTCACGTCTAATTTAGCTAATATACCATATTCAAAACGCTAGCGTTTCGTCGTCAAAGATCGCATCAAAAAAGTGTTTCATGCATTCTTTGCGTGTGCGTCTGAAGATGTCGTGTGCAAAGTTTGGTGTCGATTGGTCAAGAAATGTGGGAGGAGTAGGGAAAAAAAACAGTTTTGCGGTTTTAGCGATTTTGCGAAAAAAAATTATAGACGCAAATGGGCGTTGCCTATGCCAAAGATGCAGCAGACTCCAGTGAATCTCTGTGGGTACAAGGTTTTTGAATGTGGGAGGTTCGGTGTGGGAGTTATAGCCCCAAACGCGTATTCCTTGGTATAGCGCCACCTAGTGGCCGGCGTGTCTGGATTTGGTTATCTGAGTAGCGGTGCCGGGACCTGGATCTAGTCATGCAATTGGCGCGTGTGCACCATTTACGGTTTGGCTGTAGTCCACAAAGAGGTAACGGGGATGGAAGTATAAACTAGAACTGCAAGCAGTTATGCAGGGGTCCAAGAAGTGTGCATTTCGCCGGCACAACGCGAACAAGAAATGTGCGTTTCGCCGGCACAACGCGAAGCATGTGTTCAAAACGCTACCCTGAACCTGTGGATACAAAGGATTTGACCTGTGGTAGGAGTAGCGAAGAAGTCAGTGTGTAGCGTTTTCCGCGGCGAAATTTTGTAGACGATATACAATTTCCTCGTTTATTGCGCCCCTAATGGCGAAATTTTCCGAATTTTTTATCGAACGACATTAAGGTTAACACCAACATGCGTGTAAAACTTGGACTCGATCCGATGTCTAATTTTGGATTTCTTTGGATTTTTGATATTCCACGTCTAATTTAGCTAATAAACCAATATTCAAAACGCTACCGTTTCGTCGTCAAAGGTCGCATCAAAAAAAGTGTTCGTGCATTCTTTGCGTGTGCGTCTGAAGATGTCGTGTGCAAAGTTTGGTGTCGATTGGTCAAGAAATGTGGGAGGAGTAGGGAAAAAACAGTTTGCGGTTTTCGCGATTTTGCGAAAAAAAATCTAGGACGCAAATGGGCGTGGCCTATGCCAAAAGATGCAGCAGACTCCAGTGAATATGTGTGTACAAGGTTTTTGAATGTGGGAGGTTCGGTGTGGGAGTTATAGCCCCAACGCGTCTTCTCTTGGTATAGCGCCACCTAGTGGCCGGCGTGTCTGGATTTGTTATCTGAGTAGCGGTGCCGGACCTGGATCAAGTCATGCAATTGGCGTGTCAGCACCATTTACGGTTTGGGCTGTGGTACCACATTTAGCGCAGGAATAATAATAAGAAAAATCCTTACAAAAACAATAGGGATCCAACCTGTTGGCTTGGACCCCTAATAACTAGAACTGCAAGCAGTTATGCAGGGGTCCAAGAAGTGTGCATTTCGCCGGCACAACGCGACAAGAAATGTGCATTTCGCCGGCACAACGCGAAGCAAGTATTCAAAACGCTACCGTGAACAACATGTGGATATAAAGGTTTTGACTGTGGGAGCTTCGGTGTGGGAGTTATAGCCTAAACGCGTTTTCAGAACATTGGCCAAATAGGAGATAGACAATGTCGTCGTTTTTTTTTGGCGCTGCCCTGTGGCGAAATTTTCCAAAGACAATTTTCCTTTGCCAAATAACTCCCGCCCACATTAAATATTCTTGGCCATATTTTCTACATAGACTCGGGTTTGCCCTTGATGGTTTCCCTTGAGTTTGAAGAACATTCCTTTGGCCAATTAGAAGATATACAATTTCCTCGTTTATTGCGCCCCCTAATGGCGAAATTTTCCGAAATTTTATCGAACGACAGTAAGGTTAGCACCAACATGTGTGTAAAATGTGGACTCGATCCGATGTTCTAATTTTGGATTTCTTGGGATTTTTGATATTCCACGTCTAATTTAGCTCATAAACCAATATTCAAAACGCTACCGTTTCGTTATCGAAGGACGGATCAAAAAAGTGTTTTCATGCATTCTTTGCGTGCGTCTGAAGATGTCGTGTGCAAAGTTTGGTGTCGATTGGTCAAGAAATGTGGGAGGAGTAGGGAAAAAACAGTTTTGCGGTTTTCGCGATTTTGCGAAAAAAAATTCTAGACGCAAATGGGCGTGGCCTATGCCAAAAGATGCAGCAGACTCCAGTGAATATGTGTGTACAAGGTTTTGAATGTGGGAGGTTCGGTGTGGGAGTTATAGCCCCAAACGCGTCTTTCCTTGGTATAGCGCCACCTAGTGGCCGGCGTGTCTGGATTTTGTTATCTGAGTAGCGGTGCCGGACCTGGATCTAGTCATGCAATTGGCGTGTCGGCACCATTTACGGTTTGGGCTGTGGGCCCACTTTTAGCGCGGGAAGTATAATAACTAGAACTGCAAGCAGTTATGCAGGGGTCCAAGAAGTTGCATTTCCCCGGCACAACGCGACAAGAAATGTGCGTTTCGCCGGCACAGCGCGAAGCATGTGTTCAAAACGCTACCCTGAACCGTGAATATAAAGGTTTTGACTGTGGGAGCTTCGGTGTGGGAGTTATAGCCTAAAACGCGTTTTCAGAACATTGGCCAAATAGGAGATAGACAATGTCGTCGTTTTTTGGCGCCGCCCTGTGGCGAATTTTCCAAGGACAATTTTTTTGCCAAATAAACTCCCGCCCACATTAATAATTCTTGGCCAATTTTTCTATATAGACTCGGGTTTGCCCCTTGATGGTTTCCCTTGAGTTTGAAGAACATTCCTTCTGCCAATTAGAAGATATACAATTTCCTCGTTTATTGCGCCCCCTAATGGCGAATTTTTCCGATTTTTTATCGGACGACATTAAGGTTAGTACCAACATGTGTGTAAAATTTCGACTCGATCCGATGTCTCATTTTGGATTTCTTTGGATTTTTGCTATTCCACGTCTAATTTAGCTAATAAACAATATTCAAAACGCTACCGTTTCGTCGTCGAAGGTCGGATCAAAAAAGTGTTTTCATGCATTCTTTGCGTGTGTGTCTGAAGATGTCGTGTGCAAAGTTTGGTGTCGATTGGTCAAGAATGTGGGAGGAGTAGCGAAAAAACAGTTTTGGGGTTTTCGCGATTTAGCAAAAAATATTCCTCGACGCAAATGGGCGTGGCCTAGGCCAAAAGATGCAGCAGACTCCAGTGAATATGTGTGTACAAGGTTTTGAATGTTGGAGGTTCGTGTGGGAGTTATAGCCCCAAACGCGTCTTTCCTTGGTATAGCGCCACTAGTGGCCGGCGTGTCTGGATTTTGTTATCTGAGTAGCGGTGCCGGACTGGATCTAGTCATGCAATTGGCGTGTCGGCACCATTTACGGTTTGGGCTGTGGGCCCACTTTTAGCGCGGGAAGTATAATAATAATAAAAATCCTTACAAAAACCAATAGGGATCCAACCTGTTGGCTTGGACCCCTAACTAGAACTGCAAGCAGTTATGCAGGGGTCCAAGAAGTGTGCATTCGCCGGCACAACGCGACAAGAAATGTGCATTTCGCCGGCACAACGCGAAGCAAGTATTCAAAACGCTACCGTGAACAACATGTGGATATAAAGGTTTGACTGTGGGAGCTTCGGTGTGGGAGTTATAGCCTAAAACGCGTTTTCAGAACATTCCATTGGCCAAATAGGAGATAGACAATGTCGTCGTTTTTTGGCGCCGCCCTGTGGCGACATTTTCCAAAGACAATTTCCTTTGCCAAATAACTCCCGCCCACATTAATAATTCTTGGCCATATTTTCTATATAGACTCGGGTTTGCCCCTTGATGTTCCCTTGAGTTTGCAGAACATTCCTTTGGCCAATTAGAAGATATACAATTTCCTCGTTTATAGCGCCCCCTAAGGGCGTAATTTTCCTATTTTTTTATTCGTAACGTACATTAAGGGTTAGCACCTAAACATGTGTGGTTAAATTTGCGACTGCGATTCCGATGTGCTAATTTTGGATTTCTTTGGAATTTTCTGATTCTTCCACGTCCTAATTTAGGCTCATAAACAAATATTAATAACGCTACCGTTTCGTTCGTCCGAAGGTCGGATCAAAAAAGTTAATCCAGCAATTATTTTCGTGTAGCGTTCTGAAGATTGCCTTGTGCAACGTTTTGTGGTCGAATTGGTCCGAGAAATGGGGAGGAAGTAGCGAAAAAACGAGTTTTGCGGTTTTCGCGCTTTTGCGAAAAACAATTCTAGACGCAAATGGGCGTGGCCTATGCCAAAAGATGCAGCAGACTCCAGTGCATCTGTGTGTACAAGTTTTTGGACTGCGGGAGGTTCGATGTGGGAGTTATAGCCCCAAACGCGTATTCCTTGGTATAGCGCCACCTAGGGACCGCGTGTCTGGATTTTGTCGTCTGCGTAGTCCGAAGAGATCTGGATCTAGTCATGTAATCGGCGTGTGGGCACCATTTACGGTTTGGGCTGTGGTACCACTTTTAGGGGGGTAAGTATAATAATAATAATAGGAAGAAAAATCCTTACAAAAACATAGGGATCCAACCTGTTGGCTTGGACCCCTAATAACTAGAACTGCAAGCAGTTATGCAGGGTCCAAGAAGTGTGCATTTCGCCGGCACAACGCGACAAGAAATGTGCGTTTCGCCGGCACACGCGACAAGAAATGTGCGTTTCGCCGGCACAACGCGAAGCAAGTATTCAAAACGCTACCGTGAACACATGTGGATATAAAGGTTTTGACTGTGGGAGCTTCGGTGTGGGAGTTATAGCCTAAACGCGTTTTCAGAACATTCCATTGGCCAAATAGGAGATAGACAATGTCGTCGTTTTTCTGGCGCCCCCTTGTGGCGAATCTTTCCAAAGACAATTTCCTTTGCCAAATAACTCCCGCCCACATTAATAATTCTTGGCCATATTTTCTATATAGACTCGGGTTTGCCCCTTGATGGTTTCCCTTGAGTTTGAAGAACATTCCTTTGGCCAATTAGAAGATATACAATTTCCTCGTTTATTGCGCCCCCTAATGGCGAAATTTCCGAAATTTTTATCGAACGACATTAAGGTTAGCACCAACATGTGTGTAAAATTTGGACTCGATCCGATGTCTAATTTTGGATTTCTTTTGGATTTTTGATATTCCACGTCTAATTTAGCTAATTAACCAATATTCAAAACGCTACCGTTTCGTCGTCAAAGGTCGCATCAAAAAGTGTTTCGTGCATTCTTTGCGTGTGCGTCTGAAGATGTCGTGTGCAAGTTTGGTGGTGATTGGTCGAGAAATGTGGGAGGAGTAGCGAAAAAACAGTTTTGCGGTTTTCGCGATTTTGCGAAAAAAAATTCTAGACGCAAATGGGCGTGGCCTATGCCAAAAGATGCAGCAGACTCCAGTGAATATGTGTGTACAAGGTTTTGAATGTGGGAGGTTCGGTGTGGGAGTTATAGCCCCAAACGCGTCTTTCCTTGGTATAGCGCCACCTAGTGGCCGGCGTGTCTGGATTTTGTTATCTGAGTAGCGGTGCCGGACCTGGATCTAGTCATGCAATTGGCGTGTCGGCACCATTTACGGTTTTGGCTGTGGGCCCACTTTTAGCGCGGGAAGTATAATAAAAAAATCCTTACAAAAACAATAGGGATCCAACCTGTTGGCTTGGACCCCTAATAATAATCCTTACAAAAACAATAGGGATCCAAACCTGTTGGCTTGGACCCCTAACTAGAACTGCAAGCAGTTATGCAGGGGTCCAAGAAGTGTGCATTTCGCCGGCACAACGCGACAAGAATGTGCGTTTCGCCGGCACAACGCGAAGCAAGTATTCAAAACGCTACGTGACAACATGTGGATATAAAGGTTTTGACTGTGGGAGCTCGGTGTGGGAGTTATACCTAAAACGCGTTT
This sequence comes from Gadus morhua, assembly GCF_902167405.1. Taxonomy (NCBI): domain Eukaryota; kingdom Metazoa; phylum Chordata; class Actinopteri; order Gadiformes; family Gadidae; genus Gadus; species Gadus morhua. The sequence goes on along the minus strand of NW_021964142.1, from coordinate 710,702 downwards.
TCAGAACATTTGGCCCAATAGGAATTAGACAATTGTGGTTTTTTGGCGCGCCCTGTGGCGAAATTTTCCAAGACAATTTTCCTTTGCCAATAACTCCCGCCCACATTAATAATTCTTGGTCCATATTTTCTATATAGACTCGGGTTTTGCCCCTTGATGGTTTCCCTTGAGTTTGAAGAACATTCCTTTGCCAATTAGAAGATATACAATTTCCTCGTTTATTGCGCCCCTAATGGCGAATTTTCCGAATTTTTTATCGACGACATTAGGTTAGCACCAACATGTGTGTAAAATTTGGACTCGATTCCGAGTCTCATTTTGGATTTCTTTGGGATTTTGCTATTCCACGTCTAATTTAGCTAATAACCAATATTCAAAACGCTACCGTTTCGTCGTCGAAGGTCGGATCAAAAATGTTTTCATGCATTCTTTGCGTGTGTGTCTGAAGATGTCGTGTGCAAAGTTTGGTGTCGATTGGTCAAGAAATGTGGGAGTAGCGAAAAAACAGTTTTGGGGTTTTCGCGATTTAGCAAAAAATATTCCTCGACGCAAATGGGCGTGGCCTAGGCCAAAAGATGCAGCAGACTCCAGTGAATATGTTGTACAAGGTTTTGAATGTTGGAGGTTCGGTGTGGGAGTTATAGCCCCAAACGCGTCTTTCCTTGGTATAGCGCCACCTAGTGGCCGCGTGTCTGGATTTTGTTATCTGAGTAGCGGTGCCGGACCTGGATCTAGTCATGCAATTGGCGTGTCGGCACCATTTACGGTTTGGGCTGTGGGCCCACTTTTAGCGCGGGAAGTATAATAATAATAAAAATCCTTACAAAAACAATAGGGATCCAACCTGTTGGCTTGGACCCCTAACTAGAACTGCACGCAGTTATGCAGGGGTCCAAGAAGTGTGCATTTCGCCGGCACAACGCGACAAGAAAATGTGGCATTTCGCCAGCACAACGCGAAGCAAGTATTCAAAACGCTACCGTGAACAACATGTGGATATAAAGGTTTTGACTGTGGGAGCTTCGGTGTTGGAGTTATAGCCTAAAACTGCGTTTTCAGAACATTCCATTGGCCAAATAGAGATAGACAATGTCGTCGTTTTTTTGGCGCCGCCCTGTGGCGAAATTTTCCAAAGACAATTTTCCTTTGCAAATAACTCCCGCCCCATATTAATAATTCTTGGCCATATTTTCTATATAGACTCGGGTTTGCCCCTGATGGTTTCCCTTGAGCTTTGAAGAACATTCCTTTGGCCAATTAGAAGATATACAATTTCCTCGTTTATATGCGCCCCCTAGGGCGTAATTTTCCGAATTTTTTATTCGAACGTCGTTAAGGGTGGGCTAACACACGTGTAAAATTTGGACTCGATTCCGATGTCTAATTTTGGATTTTTTGGATTTTTGATTTTCCACGTCTAATTTAGCTATAAACCAATATTCAAAACGCTACCGTTTCGTCGTCGAAGGTCGGATCAAAAAAAGTGTTCAGCATTCTTTGCGTGTGAGGTCTGAAGATGTCCGTGTGCAAAGTTTTGGTGTCGATTGGTCAGAAATGTGGGAGGAGTAGCGAAAAAACAGTTTTTGCGGTTTTCGCGATTTTGCGAAAAAAATTCTAGACGCAAATGGGCGTGGCCTATGCCAAAAAGATGCAGCAGACTCCAGTGGCATCTGTGTGTACAAGGTTTTGGACTGTGGGAGGTTCGGTGTGGGAGTTATAGCCCCAAACGCGTATTCCTTGGTATAGCGCCACCTAGTGGACCGGCATGTCTGGATTTGTCGTCTGCGTAGTCCCCACGGATCTGGATCTAGTCATGTAATTGGCGTGTGTGCACCATTTACGGTTTGGGCTGTGGTACCACTTTTCACGGGAGGTAGTAAAAAGTCATAATAATAACATAATAGAAATCCTTACAAAAACAATAGGGATTCCAACCTGTTGGCTTGGACCCCTAACTAGAATGCAAGCAGTTATGCAGGGTCCAAGAAGTGTGCATTTCGCCGGCAACAACGCGACAAGAAATGTGCATTTCGCCGGCACAACGGAAGCAAGTATCAAAACGCTACCGTGAACAACATGTGGATATAAAGGTTTTGACTGTGGGAGCTTCGGTGTGGGAGTTATAGCCTAAAACGCGTTTCAGAACATCTGGCCAATAGGAGATAGACAATGTCGTAGTTTTTTTGGCGCCGGCCCCTGTGGCGAAATTTTCCAAAAGACAATTTTCCTTTGCCAAAATAACCTCCCGCCCACATTAATAATTTCTTGGCCATATTTTCTATTATAGACTCGGGTTTGGCCCCTTGATGGTTTCCCTGAGTTTGAAGAACATTCCTTGGCCACAATTAGAAGATATACAATTTCCTCGTTTATTGCGCCCCCTAATGGCGAAATTATCCGAATTTTTATCGAACGACATTAAGGTTAGCACCAACATGTGTGTAAAATTTGGACTCGATCCGATGTCTAATTTTGGATTTCTTTGGATTTTTGATTTTCCACGTCTAATTTAGCTAATAAACCAATATTCAAAACGCTACCGTTTCGTCGTCAAGGTCGGCATCAAAAAAGTGTTTCATGCATTCTTTGCGTGTGCGTCTGAAGATGTCGTGTGCAAAGTTTGGTGTCGATTGGTCAAGAAATGTGGGAGGAAGTAGGGAAAAAAACAGTTTTGCGGTTTTCGCGATTTTGCGAAAAAAAAATTCTAGACGCAATGGGCGTGGCCTATGCCAAAGATGCAGCAGACTCCAGTGAATATGTGTGTACAAGTTTTTGAATGTGGGAGGTTCGGTGTGGGGAGTTATAGCCCAAACGCGTCTTTCCTTGGTATAGCGCCACCTAGTGGCCGCGTGTCTGGATTTTGTTATCTGAGTAGCGGTGCCGGACCTGGATCTAGTCATGCAATTGGCGTGTCGGCACCATTTACGGTTTGGGCTGTGGGCCCACTTTTAGCGCGGGAAGTATAATAATAAAAATCCTTACAAAAACAATAGGGATCCAACCTGTTGGCTTGGACCCCTAATAATAATCCTTACAAAAACAATAGGGATCCAACCTGTTGGCTTGGACCCCTAATAATAATCCTTACAAAAACAATAGGGATCCAACCTGTTGGCTGGACCCCTAACTAGAACTGCAAGCAGTTATGCAGGGGTCCAAGAAGTGTGCATTTCGCCGGCACAACGCGACAAGAAATGTGCATTTCGCCGGCACAACGCGAAGCAAGTATTCAAAACGCTACCGTGAACAACATGTGGATATAAAGGTTTTTACTGTGGGAGCTTCGGTGTGGGAGTTATAGCCTAAAACGCGTTTTCAGAACATTCCATTGGCCAAATAGGAGATAGACAATGTCGTCGTTTTTGGCGCCGCCCTGTTGCGAAATTTCCCAAGACAATTTTCCTTTGCCAAAAAACTCCCGCCCACTATTAATAATTCTTGGCCATATTTTCTATATAGATTCGGGTTTGCCCCTTGATGGTTTCCCTTGAGTTTGAAGAAACATTCCTTTGGCCATAGAAGATATACAATTTCCTCGTTTATTGCGCCCCCTAATGGCGAATATTCCGAAATCTTTATTGACGGCATTAAGGGTAGCACCGACATGTGTCTAAAAATTTGGACTTGTTCCGATGTCTAATTTTGGTATTTTTTGAATTTTTGCGTTTCGCACGTAAACGTAGCTAATAAACAAATAGTCAAATGCTACCGTTTCGTATCGAAGGTCGATCAAAAAGTGTTTGAGTTTTCTTTCGTTTCCGTCTGAGATGTCGTGTGCAAAGTTTGGTGTTGATTGGTCGAGAATGTCGGGAGAGTAGGGAAAAAACAGTTTTGCGGTTTTCGCGATTTTGCGAAAAAAAATTCTAGACGCAAATGGGCGTGGCCTATGCCAAAAGATGCAGCAGACTCCAGTGAATATGTGCGTACAAGTTTTTGACTGTGGGAGGTTCGGTGTGGGAGTTATAGCCCCAAACGCGTATTCCTTGGTATAGCGCCACCTAGTGGCCGGCATGTCTGGATTTTGTCGTCTGCATAGTCTTCACGTACCTGGATCTAGTCATGCAATTGGCGTGTGTGCACCATTTACGGTTTGGGCTGTAGTAGCACTTTTAGTGCTGGAATAATAATAATAACTAGAACTGCAAGCATTATGCAGGGGTCCAAGAAGTGTGCATTTTGCCGGCACAACGCGACAAGAAATGTGCGTTTCGCCGCACAATGCGAAGCAAGTATTCAAAACGCTACCGTGAACAACATGTGGATACAAAGGTTTTGACTGTGGGAGCTTCGGTGTGGGAGTTATAGCCCAAAACGCGTTTTCAGAACATTCCATTGGCCAAATAGGAGATAGACAATGTCGTTGTTTTTTGGCGCCGCCCTGTGGCGAAATTTTTAATTTTCCAAAGACAATTTTCCTTTGCCAAATAACTCCCGCCCACATTAATAATTCTTGGCCATATTTCTATATAGATTCGGGTTTGCCCCTTGATGGTTTCCCTTGAGTTTGAAGTACATTCCTTTGGCCAATTAGAAGATATACAATTTCCTCGTTTATTGCGCCCCTAATGGCGAAATATTCCGAATTCTTTATTGAACGCCATTAAGGGTAGCACCGACATGTGTCTAAAATTTGGACTTGATCCGATGTCTAATTTTGGTATTTTCTGAATTTTTGCGTATCGACGAAAAACGTAGCTAATAAACAATATTCAAAACGCTACAGTTTCGTAGTCGATCAAAAAGTGTTTGAGTTCTCTTTTCGTGTTGCGTCTGAAGATGTCCGTGTGCAAAGTTTGGTGTCGATTGGTCAAGAAATGTGGAGGAGTAGGAAAAATACGTTTGCGGTTTTCGCGATTTTGCGAAAAAAAATTATAGACGCAAATGGGCGTGGCCTATGTCAAAAGATGCAGCAGACTCCAGTGAATATGTGGGTACAAGTTTTTGACTGTGGAAGGTTCGGTGTGGGAGTTATAGCCCCAAACGCGTATTCCTTGGTATAGCGCCACCTAGTGGCCGGCATGTCTGGATTTTGTCGTCTGCATAGTCCGAAGAGACCTGGATCTAGTCATGCAATTGGCGTGTCGGCACCATTTACGGTTGGCTGTGGGCACACTTTTAGGGAGGTAAGTATAAAATGGAATAATCCTTACAAAACAATAGGATCCAACCTGTTGGCTTGGACCCCTAATAATAATAATAACTAGAACTGCAAGCAGTTATGCAGGGGTCCAAGATGTGCATTTCGCCGGCACAACGCGACAAGAAATGTGCATTTCGCCGGCACAACGCGAAGCATGTGTTCAAACGCTACCCTGAACCTGTGGGTACAAAGGATTTGACTGTGATAGGAGTAGCGAGAGGTCAGTGTAGCGTTTTCGCGGCGAAATTTTGTAGAAGATATACAATTTCCTCGTTTATTACGCCCCTAATGGCGAATTTTTCCGAATTTTTTATCGAACGACATTAAGGTTAACACCAACATGTGTGTAAAATTTGGACTCGATCCGATGTCTAATTTTGGATTTCTTTGGATTTTTGATATTCCACGTCTAATTTAGCTAATAAACCAATATTCAAAACGCTACCGTTTCGTCGTCAAAGGTCGCATCAAAAAAGTGTTTCATGCATTCTTTGAGTGTGCGTCTAAAGATGTCGTGTGCAAAGTTTGTGTCGATTGGTCAAGAAATGTGGGAGGAGTAGGGAAAAAACAGTTTTGCGGTTTTCGCGATTTTGCGAAAAATATTCCTAGACGCAAATGGGCGTGGCCTAGGCCAAAGATGCAGCAGACTCCAGTGAATATGTGCGTACAAGTTTTTGACTGTGGGAGGTTCGGTGTGGGAGTTATAGCCCCAAACGCGTATTCCTTGGTATAGCGCCACCTAGTGGCCGCATGTCTGGATTTTGTCGTCTGCATAGTCTTCACGTACCTGGATCTAGTCATGCAATTGGCGTGTGTGCACCATTTACGGTTTGGGCTGTAGTAGCACTTTTAGTGCTGGAATAATAATAATAACTAGAACTGCAAGCAGTTATGCAGGGGTCCAAGAAGTGTGCATTTTGCCGGCACAACGCGACAAGAAATGTGCGTTTCGCCGGCACAATGCGAAGCAAGTATTCAAAACGCTACCGTGAACAACATGTGGATACAAAGGTTTTGACTGTGGGAGCTTCGGTGTGGGAGTTATAGCCCAAAACGCGTTTTCAGAACATTCCATTGGCCAAATAGGAGATAGACAATGTCGTTGTTTTTTGGCGCCGCCCTGTGGCGAAATTTTTAATTTTCCAAAGACAATTTTCCTTTGCCAAATAACTCCCGCCCACATTAATAATTCTTGGCCATATTTTCTATATAGATTCGGGTTTGCCCCTTGATGGTTTCCCTTGAGTTTGAAGTACATTCCTTTGGCCAATTAGAAGATATACAATTTCCTCGTTTATTGCGCCCCCTAATGGCGAAATATTCCGAATTCTTTATTGAACGCCATTAAGGGTAGCACCGACATGTGTCTAAAATTTGGACTTGATCCGATGTCTAATTTTGGTATTTTCTGAATTTTTGCGTATCGACGAAAAACGTAGCTAATAAACAAATATTCAAAACGCTACAGTTTCGTAGTCGATCAAAAAGTGTTTGAGTTTCTCTTTTCGTGTTCGTCTGACGATGTCGTGTGCAAAGTTTGGTGTCGATTGGTCAAGAAATGTGGGAGGAGTAGGGAAAAAACAGTTTTGCGGTTTTCGCGATTTTGCGAAAAAAAATTATAGACGCAAATGGGCGTGGCCTATGTCAAAGATGCAGCAGACTCCAGTGAATATGTGGGTACAAGTTTTTGACTGTGGAAGGTTCGGTGTGGGAGTTATAGCCCCAACGCGTATTCCTTGGTATAGCGCCACCTAGTGGCCGTATGTCTGGATTTTGTCGTCTGCATAGTCCGAAGAGACCTGGATCTAGTCATGCAATTGGCGTGTCGGCACCATTTACGGTTTGGGCTGTGGGCACACTTTTAGGGAGGTAAGTATAAAAATAGGAATAATCCTTACAAAAACAATAGGGATCCAACCTGTTGGCTTGGACCCCTAATAATAATAATAACTAGAACTGCAAGCAGTTATGCAGGGGTCCAAGAAGTGTGCATTTCGCCGGCACAACGCGACAAGAAATGTGCATTTCGCCGGCACAACGCGAAGCATGTGTTCAAACGCTACCCTGACCTGTGGGTACAAAGGATTTGACTGTGATAGGAGTAGCGAGAGGTCAGTGTAGCGTTTTCGCGGCGAAATTTTGTAGAAGATATACAATTTCCTCGTTTATTACGCCCCCTAATGGCGAATTTTTCCGAATTTTTTATCGAACGACATTAAGGTTAACACCAACATGTGTGTAAAATTTGGACTCGATCCGATGTCTAATTTGGATTTCTTTGGATTTTTGATATTCCACGTCTAATTTAGCTAATAAACCAATATTCAAAACGCTACCGTTTCGTCGTCAAAGGTCGCATCAAAAAAGTGTTTCATGCATTCTTTGAGTGTGCGTCTAAAGATGTCGTGTGCAAAGTTTGGTGTCGATTGGTCAAGAAATGTGGGAGGAGTAGGGAAAAACAGTTTTGCGGTTTTCGCGATTTTGCGAAAATATATCCCAGACGCAAATGGGCGTGGCCTAGGCCAAAAGATGCAGCAGACTCCAGTGCATCTGTGTGTACAAGTTTTTGGACTGTGGGAGGTTCGGTGTGGGAGTTATAGCCCCAAACGCGTCTTTCCTTGGTATAGCGCCACCTAGTGGCCGGCGTGTCTGGATTTTGTTATCTGAGTAGCGGTGCCGGACCTGGATCAAGTCATGCAATTGGCGTGTCGGCACCATTTACGGTTTGGGCTGTGGTACCACATTTAGCGCAGGAATAATAATAAGAAAAATCCTTACAAAAACAATAGGGATCCAACCTGTTGGCTTGGACCCCTAATAATCCTTACAAAAACAATAGGGATCCAACCTGTTGGCTTGGACCCCTAATAATAATCCTTACAAAAACAATAGGGATCCAACCTGTTGGCTTGGACCCCTAACTAGAACTGCAAGCAGTTATGCAGGGGTCCAAGAAGTGTGCATTTCGCCGGCACAACGCTATAACAATGTGCATTTCGCCGGCACAACGCGAAGCAAGTATTCAAAACGCTACCGTGAACAACATGTGGATATAAGGGTTTTGACTGTGGGAGCTTCGGTGTGGGGAGTTATAGCCTAAACGCGTTTTCAGAACATTCCATTGGCCAAATAGAGATAGACAAGGTCGTCGTTTTTTGGCGCCGCCCTGTGGCGAAATTTTCCAAAAGACAATTTTCCTTTGCAAATAACTCCCCGCCCATATTAATAATTCTTGGCCATATTTTCTATATAGACTCGGGTTTGCCCCTTGAATGGTTTCCCTTGAGTTTGAAAGAACAGTCCTTTGGCCAATTAGAAGATATACAATTTCCTCGTGTTATTGCACCCCCTAAGGGCGAAATTTTCCAAAATTTTTATCGAACGTCATTAAGGTTAGCACCAACATGTCTGTAAAATTTGGGACTCGTTCAGATGTCTAATTTTGGATGTTCTTTGGATTTTTTGATTTTCCACGTCTAATTTAGCTCATAAACCAATATTCAAAACGCTACCGTTTCGTCGTCAGAAGGTCCGATCAAAAAAGTGTCTATCAATTCTATGCGTGTGGTCTGAAGATGCCGTGTGCAAAGTTTGGTGTCGATTGGTCAAAAAATGTGGGAGGAGTAGGGAAAAAAACGTTTTTGCGGTTTTCGCGATTTAGCGAAAAAAAATTATGGACGCAAATGGGCGTGGCCTATGCCAAAAGATGCAGCAACTCCAGTGAATATGTGGGTACAAGGTTTTGAATGTGGGAGGTTCGGTGTGGGAGTTATAGCCCCAAACGCGTCTTTCCTTGGTATAGCGCCACCTAGGTGCCGGCGTGTCTGGATTTTGTCGTCTGCCTAGAACTCAGGGACCTGGATCTAGTCATGCAATTGGCGTGTCGGCACCATTTTCGGTTTGGGGCTGTGGGCACACTTTTAGGTGCTGGAATAATACCTAGAACTGCAAGCATTTATGCAGGGGTCCAAGAAGTGTGCATTTCGCCGGCACAACGCGACAAGAAATGTGCATTTTCGCCGGCACAACGCGAAGCATGTGTTCAAAACGCTACCCTGAACCTGTGGATACAAAGGATTGACTGTGGTAGGAGTAGCGAGAAGTCATGTTAGCGTTTTCGCGGCGAAATTTTGTAGAAGATATACAATTTCCTCGTTTATTGCGCCCCCTAATGGCGAAATATTCCGAAATTTTTATCGAACGTCATTAAGGTTAGCACCACATGGTGTGTAAAATTTGAACTCGTTCCGATGTCTAATTTGGATTTCTTTGGAATTTTGATTTTCCACGTCTTATTTAGCTCATAAACCAATATTCAAAAACGCTAAACCGTTTCGTCGTCGAAGGTTGGATCAAAAAGCGTTTCTACCAGTTCTTTGCGTGTGCGTCTGAGAGATGCCGTGTGCAAAGTTTGGTGTCAATTGGTCGAGAAATGTGGGAGGAGTAGCGAAAAAACAGTTTTGCGGTTTTCGCGATTTAGCGAAAAAAAAATTATGGACGCAAATGGGCGTGGCCTATGCCAAAAGATGCAGCAGACTCCAGTGAATAGTGTGTGTACAAAGGTTTTGAATGTGGGGGAGGTCGGTGTGGGAGGATTATAGCCCCAAAACGCGTCTTTCCTTGGTATAGCGCCACCTAGTGGCCGGCGTGTCTGGATTTTGTCGTCTGCCTAGAAATCAGGGACCTGGATGCGAGTCAGGCAATTGGCGTGTCGCACCATTTAACGGTTTGGGGCTGTGGGCACAACACTATTAGGTGCTTGGAATAATACTAGAACTGCAAGCAGTTATGCAAGGGGTCCAAGAAGTGTGCATTTCGCCGGCACAACGCGACAAGAAATGTGCATTTCGCCGCACAACGCGAAGCATGTGTTCAAAACGCTACCCTGAACTGTGGATACAAAGGATTGACTGTGGTAGGAGTAGCGAGAAGTCAGGTGTAGCGTTTTCCGCGGCGAAAATTTTTGTAGAAGATATACAATTTCCTCGTTTATTGCGCCCCCTAATGGCGAAATATTCCGAAATTTTTATCGAACGTCATTAGGTTAGCACACATGTGTGTAAAATTTGAACTCGTTCCGATGTCTAATTTTGGATTTCTTGGAATTTTGATTTCCAAGTCTTATTTAGCTCATAAACCAATATTCAAAACGCTGACCGTTATCGTCGTCGAAGGTTGGATCAAAAAACTGTCTACCATTTCTTTGCGTGTGCGTCTGAAGATGCCCGTGTGCAAAGTTTGGTGTCAATTGGTCGAGAAATGTGGGAGGAGTAGCGAAGTTGCAGCAGACTCCAGTGAATATGTGTGTACAAGTTTTTGGACTGTGGGAGGTTCGGTGTGGGAGTTATAGCCCCAAACGCGTTTTCCCTTGGTATAGCGCCACCTAGTGGCCGGCGTGTCTGGATTTTGCCCTCTGCATAGTCTCAGGGACCTGGATCTATTCATGCAATTGGCGTGTCCGGCACCATTTACGGTCTGGGCTGTAGGTACCACTTCTAGCCGGGAATAATAATAATAATAATAACTAGAACTGCAAGCAGTTATGCAGGGGTCCAAGAAGTGTGCATTTCGCCGGCACAACGCGACAAGAAATGTGCGTTTCGCCGGCACAAAGCGAACCATGTGTTCAAAACAATACCCTGAACCTGTGGATACAAAGGATTTGACTGTGGTAGGAGTAGCGAGAAGTCAGTGTAGCGTTTTCGCGCGAAATTTGTAGAAGATATACAATTTCCTCGTTTATTGCGCCCCCTATGGCGAAATTTTCCGAAATTTTTATCGAACGACATTAAGGTTAGCACCAACCATGTGTGTAAAATGTGGACTCGATCCGATGTCTAATTTTGGATTTCTTTGGATTTTTGATATTCCACGTCTAATTTAGCTAATAAACCAATATTCAAAACGCTACCGTTTCGTCATCGAAGGACGGATCAAAAAAGTGTTTCATGCATTCTTTGCGTGTGCGTCTGACGATGTCGTGTGCAAAGTTTGGTGTCCATCGGGCGAGAAATGTGGGAGGAGTAGCGAAAAAAACAGTTTTAACGGTTTTCGCGATTTTGCGAAAAAAAAATTCTAGACGCAAATGGGCGTGGCCTAGGCCAAAAGATGCAGCAGACTCCAGTGCATCTGTGTGTACAAGTTTTTGAATGTGGGAGTTTCGTGTGGGAGTTATAGCCCCAAACGCGTATTCCTTGGTATAGCGCCACCTATTGGCCGGCGTGTCTGTTTTGTCGTCTGCCGTCACCTCACGGACCTGGATCTAGTCATGTAATTGGCGTGTGTGCACCATTACGGTTTGGGCTGTAGTACCACTTTTAGCATGCTGGAATAATAAGAACTAGAACTGCAAGCAGTTATGCAGGGGTCCAAGAAGTGTGCATTTCGCCGGCACAACGCGACAAGAAATGTGCGTTTCGCCGGCACAACGAGAAGCAAGTATTCAAAACGCTACCATGAACAACATGTGGATATAAAGGTTTTGACTATGGGAGCTTCGGTGTGGGGAGTTATAGCCTAAAACGCGTTTTCCAGAACATTGGCCAAATAGGAGATAGACAATGTCGTCGTTTTTTTTGGCGCGCCGCCCTGTGGCGAATTTTCCAAAGACAATTTTCCTTTGCCAAATAACTTCCCGCCCACATTAATAATTCTTGGCCATATTTTCTACATAGACTCGGGTTTTCCCCCTTGATGGTTTCCCTTGAGTTTGAAGAACATTCCTTTGGCCAATTAGAAGATATACATTTCCTCGTTTATTGCGCCCCCTAATGGCGAAATGTTTCCGAATTTTTATCGAACGACAGTAAGGTTAGCACCAACATGTGTGTAAAATGTGGACTCGATCCGATGTCTAATTTTGGATTTGTTTGGATTTTGATATTCCACGTCTAATTTAGCTTCATAAACCAATATTCAAAACGCTACCGTTTCGTTATCGAAGGACGGATCAAAAAAGTGTTTCATGCATCCTTTGCGTGTGCGTCTGAAGATGTCGTGTGCAAAGTTTGGTGTCAATTGGTCAAGAAATGTGGGAGGAGTAGGGAAAAAAACAGTTTTGGCGGTTTTCGCGATTTTGCGAAAAAAAAAATTCTAGACGCAAATGGGCGTGGCCTATGCCAAAAAGATGCAGCAGACTCCAGTGAATATGTGTGTACAAGGTTTTGAATGTGGGAGGTTCGGTGTGGGGAGTTATAGCCCCAAACGCGTCCTTTCCTTGGTATAGCGCCACCTAGTGGCCGGCGTGTCTGGGATTTTGTTATCTGAGTAGCGGTGCCGGACCTGGATCTAGTCATGCAATTGCGTGTCGGCACCATTTACGGTTTGGGCTGTGGGCCCACTTTTAGCGCGGGAAGTATAATAACTAGAACTGCAAGCAGTTATGCAGGGTCCAAGAAGTGTGCATTTCGCCGGCACAACGCGACAAGAAATGTGCATTTCGCCACCACAACGCGAAAGCAAGTATTCAAAACGCTACCGTGAACAACATGTGGATATAAAGGTTTTGGACTGTGGGAGCTTCGGTGTGGGAGTTATAGCCTAAAAACGCGTTTCAGAACATTCCTTGGCCAAATAGGAGATAGACAATGTCGTCGTTTTTTGGCGCCGCCCTGTGGCGAAATTTTCCAAAGACAATTTTCCTTTGCCAAATAACTCCCGCCCATATTAATTAATTCTTGGCCATATTTTCTATATAGACTCGGGTTTGCCCCTTGATGGTTTTCCCTTGAGTTTGAAGAACATTCCTTTGGCCAATTAGAAGATATACAATTTCCTCGTTTATAGCGCCCCCTTAGGGCGTAATTTTCCGAATTTTTATTCGAACGTCGTTAAGGGTGGCGCTAACATGTGTGTTAAATTTGACTCGATCCGATGTGTAATTTTGGATTTTTTTGGATTTTGGATTTTCACGTCTAATTTAGCTAATAAACAAATATTAAAAACGATACCGTTTTCGTCGTCGAAGGTCGGATCAAAAAATAAATTCAGCAATTATTTTCGTGTAGGTCTGAAGATGCCGTGTGCAAAGTTTTGTGTCAATTGGTCGAGAAATGTGGGAGGAGTAGCGAAACAACAGTTTTGCGGTTTCGCGATTTTGCGAAAAAAAATTCTAGACGCAAATGGGCGTGGCCTATGCCAAAAGATGCAGCAGACTCCAGTGCATCTGTGTGTACAAGTTTTGGACTGCGGGAGGTTCGATGTGGGAGTTATAGCCCCAAACGCGTATTCCTTGGTATAGCGGCCACCTAGGGACCGGCGTGTCTGGATTTTGTCGTCTGCGTAGTCCGAAGAGATCTGGATCTAGTTCATGTAATCGGCGTGTGGGCACCATTTACGGTTTGGGCTGTGGTACCACTTTTAGAGGGGGTAAGTATAATAATAATAATAGGAAGAAAAAATCCTTACAAAAACAATAGGGATCCAACCTGTTGGCTTGGACCCCTAATAACTAGAACTGCAAGCAGTTATGCAGGGGTCCAAGAAGTGTGCATTTCGCCGGCACAACGCGACAAGAAATGTGCATTTCGCCGGCACAACGCGACAAGAAATGTGCGGTTTCGCCGGCACAACGCGAAGCAAGTATTCAAAACGCTACCGTGAACAACATGTGGATATAAAGGTTTGACTGTGGGAGCTTCGGTGTGGGAGTTATAGCCTAAAACGCGTTTTCAAGAACATTGGCCAAATAGGAGATAGACAATGTCGTAGTTTTCTGGCGCCGCCCTGTGGCGAAATCTTCCAAAGACAATTTTCCTTTGCCAAATAACTCCCGCCCACATTAATAATTCTTGGCCATATTTTCTATATAGACTCGGGTTTGCCCCTTGATGGTTTCCCTTGAGTTTGAAGAACATTCCTTCAGCCAATTAGAAGATATACAATTTCCTCGTTTATTGCGCCCCCTAATGGCGAAATTTTCCGAAAATTTTATCGAACGACATTAAGGTTAGCACCAACATGTGTGTAAAATTTGGACTCGATCCGATGTCTAATTTTGGATTTCTTTGGATTTTTGATATTCCACGTCTAATTTAGCTAATATACCAATATTCAAAACGCTACCGTTTCGTCGTCAAAGGTCGCATCAAAAGAGTGTTTCGTGCATTCTTTGCGTGTGCGTCTGAAGATGTCGTGTGCAAAGTTTGGTGTTGATTGGTCGAGAAATGTGGGAGGAGTAGCGAAAAAACAGTTTTGCGGTTTTCGCGATTTTGCGAAAAAAAAATTCTAGACGCAAATGGGCGTGGCCTATGCCAAAGATGCAGCAGACTCCAGTGAATATGTGTGTACAAGGTTTTGAATGTGGGAGGTTCGGTGTGGGAGTTTATAGCCCCAAACGCGTCTTTCCTTGGTTATAGCGCCACCTAGTGGCCGGCGTGTCTGGATTTTGTTATATGAGTAGCGGTGCCGGACCTGGATCTAGTCATGCAATTGGCGTGTCGGCACCATTTACGGTTTGGGCTGTGGGCCAACTTTTAGCGCGGGAAGTATAATAATAAAAATCCTTACAAAAACAATAGGGATCCAACCTGTTGGCTTGGACCCCTAATAATAAAAATCCTTACAAAAACAATAGGGATCCAAACCTGTTGGCTTGGACCCCTAATAATAAGAAAAATCCTTACAAAAAACAATAGGGATCCAACCTGTTGGCTTGGACCCCTAATAAGAAAAATCCTTACCAAAACAATAGGGATCCAACCTGTTGGCTTGTACCCCTAATAAGAAAAATCCTTACAAAAACAATAGGGATCCAACCTGTTGGCTTGGACCCCTAACTAGAACTGCAAGCAGTTATGCAGGGGTCCAAGAAGTGTGCATTTCGCCGGCACAACGCAACAAGAAATGTGCATTTTGCCGGCACAACGTGAAGCAAGTATTCAAAACGCTACCGTGAACAACATGTGTATATAAAGGTTTTGAATGTGGGAGCTTCGGTGTGGGAGTTATAGCCTAAAACGCGTTTTCAGACATTCCATTGGCCAAATAGGAGATAGACAATGTCGTCGTTTTTTGGCGCCGCCCTGTGGCGAAATTTTCCAAAGACAATTTTCCTTTGCCAAATAACTCCCGCCCACATTAATAATTCTTGGCCATATTTTCTATATAGACTCGGTTTGCCCCTTGATGGTTTCCCTTGAGTTTGAAGAACATTCCTTTGGCCAATTAGAAGATATACAATTTCCTCGTTTATTGCGCCCCCTAATGGCGTAATTATCCGAATTTTTTATCGTACGACATTAACGTTGGCACCAACATGTGTGTACAATTTGGACTCGTTCCGATGTCTAATTTTGGATTTCTTTGGATTTTTGATTTTCCACGTCTAATTTAGCTCATAAACCAATATTCAAAACGCTACCGTTTCGTCGTTGAAGGTCGGATCAAAAAACTGTCTCACGATTCCTTTGCGTGTGCGTCTGAAAATGTCGTGTGCAAAGTCTGGTGTCGATTGGTCAAGAAATGTGGGAGGAGTAGGGAAAAAACAGTTTTGCGGTTTTCGCGATTTTGCGAAAAAAAAATTATGGACGCAAATGGGCGTGGCCTATGTCAAAAGATGCAGCAGACTCCAGTGAATATGTGGGTACAAGTTTTTGACTGTGGGAGGTTCGGTGTGGGAGTTATAGCCCCAAACGCGTATTCCTTGGTATAGCGCCACCTAGTGGCCGGCGTGTCTGGATTTTGTCGTCTGCCTAGAACTCAGGGACCTGGATCTAGTCATGCAATTGGCGTGTCGGCACCATTTACGGTTTGGGCTGTGGGCACACTTTTAGGTGCTGGAATAATAACTAGAACTGCAAGCAGTTATGCAGGGGTCCAAGAAGTGTGCATTTCGCCGGCACAACGCGACAAGAAATGTGCGTTTTGACGGCACAACGTGAAGCATGTGTTCAAAACGCTACCCTGAACCTCTGGATACAAAGGATTTGACTGTGGTAGGAGTAGCGAGAAGTCAGTGTAGCGTTTTCGCGGGCTAAATTCTGTAGAAGATATACAATTTCCTCGTTTATTGCGCCCCCTAATGCAGAATTTTCAGATTTTTTTATTGAACGACATTAAGGTTAGCACTATCTTGTGTGTAAAATTTGGACTCGTTCCGATGTCTAATTTTGGATTTCTTTGGATTTTTGATTTTCCACGTCTAATTTAGCTCATAAACCAATATTCAAAACGCTACCGTTTCGTCGTCAAAGGTCCGATCAAAAAAGTGTCTATCAATTCTATGCGTGTGCGTCTGAAGATGCCGTGTGCAAAGTTTGGTGTCGATTGGTCAAGAAATGTGGGAGGAGTAGGGAAAAAACTGTTTTGCGGTTTTCGCGATTTAGCGAAAAAAAATTATAGACGGAAATGGGCGTGGCCTACGCCAAAAGATGCAGCAGACTCCAGTGAATATGTGTGTACAAGGTTTTGAATGTGGGAGGTTCGGTGTGGGAGTTATAGCCCCAAACGCGTCTTTCCTTGGTATAGCGCCACCTAGTGGCCGGCGTGTCTGGATTTTGTCGTCTGCCTAGAACTCAGGGACCTGGATCTAGTCATGCAATTGGCGTGTCGGCACCATTTACGGTTTGGGCCGTGGGCACACTTTTAGGTGCTGGAATAATAATAAGAAAAATCCTTACAAAAACAATAGGGATCCAACCTGTTGGCTTGGACCCCTAACTAGGACTGCAAGCAGTTATGCAGGGGTCCAAGAAGTGTGCATTTCGCCGGCACAACGCGACAAGAAATGTGCATTTCGCCGGCACAACGCGAAGCATGTGTTCAAAACGCTACCCTGAACCTGTGGATACAAAGGATTTGACTGTGGTAGGAGTAGCGAGAAGTCAGTGTAGCGTTTTCGCGGCGAAATTTTGTAGAAGATATACAATTTCCTCGTTTATTGCGCCCCCTAATGGCGAAATATTCCGAAATTTTTATCGAACGTCATTAAGGTTAGCACCAACAATGTGTAAAATTTGAACTCGTTCCGATGTCTAATTTTGGATTTCTTTGGAATTTTGATTTTCCACGTCTTATTTAGCTCATAAACCAATATTCAAAACGCTACCGTTTCGTCGTCGAAGGTTGGATCAAAAAACTGTCTACCATTTCTTTGCGTGTGCGTCTGAAGATGCCGTGTGCAAAGTTTGGTGTCAATTGGTCGAGAAATGTGGGAGGAGTAGCGAAAAACAGTTTTGCGGTTTTCGCGATTTAGCGAAAATATTCCTAGACGCAAATGGCGTGGCCTAGGCCAAAAGATGCAACAGACTCCAGTGCATCTGTGTGTACAAGTTTTTGGACTCTGGGAGGTTCGGTGTGGGAGTTATAGCCGCAAACGCGTATTCCTTGGAATAGCGCCACCTAGTGGCCGGCGTGTCTGGTTTTTGTCGTCTGCCGTCACCTCACGGACCTGGATCTAGTCATGTAATTGGCTTGTGTGCACCATTTACGGTTTGGGCTGTGGTACCACTTCTAGCTGGGAATAATAATAACTAGAACTGCAAGCAGTTATGCAGGGGTCCAAGAAGTGTGCATTTCGCCGGCACAACGTGACAAGAAATGTGCGTTTCGCCGGCACAACGCGAAGCATGTGTTCAAAAACGCTTCCCTGAACCTGTGGATACAAGGATTTGCCTATGGTAGGAGTAGCGAAAAGTCAGTGTAGCGTTTTCGCGGCGAAATTTTGTAGACGATATACAATTTCCTCGTTTATTGCGCCCCCTAATGGCGAATTTTTCAGAATTTTTTATCGAACGACGTTAATGTTAACACCAACATGTGTGTACAATTTGGACTCGATCCGATGTCTAATTTTGGTATTTTTTTTGATTTTTGATTTTTCCACGTCCAATTTAGCTAATAAACCAATATTCAAAACGCTACCGTTTCGTCGTCGAAGGTCGGATCAAAGAATGTTTGATGATTTCTTTGCGTGTGCGTCTGAAGATGCCGTGTGCAAAGTTTGGTGTCGATTGGTCAAGAAATGTGGGAGGAGTAGCGAAAAAACAGTTTTGCGGTTTTCGCGATTTTGCGAAAAAAAATTCTAGACGGAAATGGGCGTGGCCTATGCCAAAAGATGCAGCAGACTCCAGTGCATCTGTGTGTACAAGTTTTTGGACTGTGGGAGGTTTCGATGTGTGAGTTATAGCCCCAAACGCGTATTCCTTGGTATAGCGCCACCTAGTGACCGGCGTGTCTGGATTTTGTTATCTGAGTAGCGGTGCCGATTCTGGATCTAGTCATGCAATTGGCGCGTGTGCACCATTTACGGTTTGGGCTGTGGTTCCACTTTCACGGGGAGGTAGTATAAAAATAATCCTTACAAAAACAATAGGGATCCAACCTGTTGGCTTGGACCCCTAATAATCCGTACAAAAACAATAGGGATCCAACCTGTTGGCTTGGACCCCTAACTAGAACTGCAAGCAGTTATGCAGGGGTCCAAGAAGTGTGCATTTCGCCGGCACAACGCGACAAGAAATGTGCGTTTCGCCGGCACAACGCGAAGCAAGTATTCAAAACGCTACCGTGAACAACATGTGGACATAAAGGTTTTGACTGTGGGAGCTTCGGTGTGGGAGTTATAGCCTAAAACGTGTTTTCAGAACATTCCATTGGCCAAATAGGAGATAGACAATGTCGTCGTTTTTTTGGCGCCGCCCTGTGGCGAAATTTCCCAAAGACAATTTTCCTTTGCCAAATAACTCCCGCCCATATTAATAATTCTTGGCCATATTTTCTATATAGCCTTGGGTTTGCCCCTTGATGGTTTCCCTTGAGTTTGAAGAACATTCCTTTGGCCAATTAGAAGATATACAATTTCCTCGTTTATTGCGCCCCCCTAATGGCGTAATTATCCGAAATTTTTATCGTACGACATTAAGGTTGGCACCAACATGTGTGTACAATTTGGACTCGTTCCGATGTCTAATTTTGGATTTCTTTGGATTTTTGATTTTCCACGTCTAATTTAGCTCATAAACCAATATTCAAAACGCTACCGTTTCGTCGTCGAAGGTCGGATCAAAAAATCTCACGATTCCTTTGCGTGTGCGTCTGAAGATGTCGTGTGCAAAGTTTGGTGTCGATTGGTCAAGAAATGTGGGAGGAGTAGGGAAAAAAACAGTTTTGCGGTTTTCGCGATTTTGCGAAAAAATTTTTTTGACGCAAATGGGCGTGGCCTATGTCAAAAGATGCAGCAGACTCCAGTGAATATGTGGGTACAAGTTTTTGACTGTGGGAGGTTCAGTGTGGGAGTTATAGCCCCAAACGCGTATTCCTTGGTATAGCGCCACCTAGTGGCCGGCATGTCTGGATTTTGTCGTCTGCCGTCACCTCACGGACCTGGATCTAGTCATGTAATTGGCTTGTGTGCACTATTTACGGTTTGGGCTGTAGTACCACTTCTAACGAAGGAAGTATAATAATCCGTACAAAAACAATAGGGATCCAACCTGTTGGCTTGGACCCCTAAAAATCCTTACAAAAACAATAGGGATCCAACCTGTTGGCTTGGACCCCTAAAAATCCTTACAAAAACAATAGGGATCCAACCTGTTGGCTTGGACCCCTAATAAGAAAAATCCTTACAAAAACAATAGGGATCCAACCTGTTGGCTTGGACCCCTAATAAATAAATAAAAATATCCTTGCTCCAAAAATGGCTTGGAGCAAGAAAAACGGCTCTAAAAACCACGCGGCAAAAAAGCTGCCGTAAATTGTGTTGTTTTTGTCGTAAACTAGGGTCCGATGGTTAAAAAAATAGACAGATATTCCAATTCCAAAAAGGCAGCTTGGATGTTTTTATTTTCTGCTGTTTAGACTTCTTCTATAACCTATTTTTGAAAGCAAAACACCAAGCTCATTGATTTAACGAGGCAGGGTTATTTGAAACAATTTATTAAATAAATATTTGTGAGAGGTCATTCCTTCTACTGAGTTTGCTTCCTATTTATGTCTAGTGTACACCCCTACTGTCCACATGCATCCGCCATCCCCCCTCCCCATATGGATTTAGAGAATTGTTGCCACGTCCCAGTGGTGGAGGTATCATATATATGAAAGAGGGCATTCAATTATACTACAATGATCAATTAGGAGGGCGAAGCCCTAAAGGAAGTGATGCAATAGGTGACTGAGTCGAGAAA
This sequence comes from Gadus morhua, assembly GCF_902167405.1. Classification (NCBI taxonomy): domain Eukaryota; kingdom Metazoa; phylum Chordata; class Actinopteri; order Gadiformes; family Gadidae; genus Gadus; species Gadus morhua. The sequence continues at coordinate 690,437 of NW_021964142.1, read as the reverse complement.
ATTTAAGTAAGCTGTCCCTTGGGGTGTCTTATATATCAAAGGGGGTTGTGATGGAAAATCTACATGTTGTATTGTTTTGGTCTATATGAATTTAAGTTTTGTTCCTATTCTGTGTAATTTTATATAGTGTCTGCCTTCTGCTCTCCTTTTGGGTCATTTAAAGTGTGAACTTTCGAGAGTCGTGTGATGCATTTTATTGCCTGCCTGTTCCTATCTTCTCGTGTGTCATCTCCCAAGCAATGCTTTGAAGTATGGGCCTTTTCCTCGACACTCTGGCTAGCGTAAACAAAGTCAGAGAGTTATGGCACGGCCGCCGACCCCACCTTAGCCTCGGGGGGGGGAGCTTCAACTGTAAAGATAACAATCTGGTGAACAAAGACTTTTAGTATTGGGGGACCACCCCCTTCAGGACCCAAACGAAGTGAATAAGAACTCATTGATTGGAAGACTCAGGGGACTTGTCTGAGCGTACCTTCAGAGAATGAAGTAACAGGCAAAGAGGAGCTCCCATCTGAGGCCTCAGATTATTGTAATGTATGCTTGTTATGTTGTTTGTTGATACATGTTGTGATGTATCTTTGTTCGTACTTTTATTACAAATATATATAACCACTAATTGTCAACAGTATTGTGTGCTTTTTGCATCTAAATATCTCATCTGCTTAGACGCAATATCTGATACAGAAATTGTCACGACAGTTGGGGGCTCGTCCGGGATATCTAACCTGAAGATTCTACGAAATATCAGCTTCCAATACAGGTCTGAGGATTCGTTCTCAGTCCCAAAGCTCTACTTCGCCTCCAGGTGGTAACCAAACCAGAGGTTGAGGAAAGGGTGCCTGTGGGGATAAACTAGTGGTTCTTCAGTACGGTATCCAAAGGAAAATAAAGAATTCGAGCAGGTGAGATCACAATACTGTTAAAGCTTCAAATAAAATCCGTTACAGGAACGGTATATAAATGTTTCGGTAAAGTAAACTTATATCTGAACTTAGGCCTCGTTCAAAGAAACTCTGTTATAGGAACATGCGGTAGCTCCGTTTCGCTTCCGTCAATATATGGCTATATAGGTAACAGAAAGGGCAGCTAGGGTCTGTCAGGGACGGTAAAGGGAAACCCGTGAAGCGCGGTTTGGTGTTATATATATATATAAATAATAATAATAGGTATTCATTAATAATATATGTATATGTGTGTAGTAACAAGGAGGTTCGACGATATTAGATAATTTGTTAAATAATAACTAGTGTAAAAGATTCTAAAATATGGGGAACAAATCTGGAAAAACGGAGATAACGGGACCTGCGAAGGTGATGTTGGAGAAGCATGGTGAAGCGGCTCTGGAGGGTTTAAAATATTGGTGCAAACTGGGTTTTCCTGAAATGGGGAGTTTTAGCTTAAAACGGTTGTTGAAGTTTTAATTATGTTGGTGTGCATTTCATTTGAGGGAAAGAGAGAGCCAGGATAGAGAAAAAAAAATCAGCCAGGGACAGAGAGCGTAGAGAGTGTAGGAATATTTTTATCTCAATTTCACCCGAGATGTAGACCCGGACCTGGACTGCACCGGCGGACCGCGTGCGAATCCCCCTTCACCTCCACCGTATGACGACAACGCCCAGGCAGCCGCCCCATCATTCAACCTCTATCCAGACCTCACGGCAAAGGAGGCACCCGCTAACAGCGCAACAGGGGTTATGGCAGTCCGGCATACGTTTTCCGTGCATGGAGACCCAGTGACATTAAGGACATAGCAGAATGTCTCCCGGACCCATCTGCAGTGGGAGGGGAATCCCTCGCTACAGCCAGTCTGGAAATGGCCCCATCACCCATCGGCAAACCAAGCCAAGTCAAACTGGGCCTACGGTGGGGTCGTATTCAAGGCGACATTCCCGGGAGAGACCAAGCTGATATAATGTTCGTGGAGGCGCCGGACGGCAAGGACGACCACAGGAAAGTGGGGAAGCACAGAGGCAGGCCATGCTTTCGTTGTGGCGTCATGGATCCTTGGTTCAACGATCCTCCCAAAAGAATCGAAAGACAATGGAAGGGCCGGCCGGCAGTTCGCACCTTCCCGTGAAGTGACTGTGAATCATCCAAGAGGCAGAGGTGGAAGGGGCATTCGCATTGACGGGACGCAGGAGCAGACCAGGTCCAAGGAAGGGGTATGAGCACCATGACACAAACACGCAAAATAGTCTCAACGTCACAACGCACACAAGCACCACATCCAAATTATTTTTGCATGGTTCTCACCAGCCTTACGCGAGCTAATCAGCTAAATTTAATATTAGATATGGTTATTTTAAACAACGGGCTATTGTAGACAGTGGATACTCGATTATTACAATCTATCACCCCCAGTTTAATGGTCAACCATATCACACAGCCATGACATGACCCTGACTAACCCCGACTGACCCCCCACTGACAACAGAAATGTATTGCCTAATATTGAAAATGCAGATTTTTATATTATGATATTTTGTTAATGTTTTATGACCAAAATGGCAACAAGGTGAATTAATGAACGTATGAGAGAGATTGGAAGAAGTATGTGTTATGGAAGGAGAAGAGTTAGATGAGAACGTAAGGCAAGATAAGATAAGGAAAGGGGTGGGGAGAAAGATAACCCATCTGCATCAAGTTTTGTTCAAATAGATCCGGACCTGGACAACGCTCCTCCTTCTCCTGCTTTCAGCCCAACCAGTGGCCCAATACAGTGCAAATACCCCACGTCACAACTCCTCTGCATCAGACTTTATGAAGTTACAGACCATGGGAGGCCCACCTGAAGAGCTACGGAACGGTCTGCTGGACGACACAAGGACACAGTCCAGCAGGACCAACAGCACCAGAGTGGTGGCCTCCATGGTGCCTGTGTAGCCACATTGAAGTGGCCTGAACATTGAGACAAAGGAGGGTCTCAGAGACGGGAGAGACGTGGGGACAGGCACTTCAAAGGACAGCCCGTGATGCAAATGAGAGGCAGAAAGCAGAGAGAGAGGTGGAGGCGTGTCCAGGCTGATGGAGAGAAGTGCAGTGTCCAGGCGGATGTAATGTATCGCACTAGACACAGCATTCACACATATTACAAGAGAAAGATCTAATGTGTAACTGGGACTGTGTATAAATTGTGTGATAATTACTTACATCTGAAAGGTTTGAAAGTCATCAGGAAAAGTGGTTTGAAGAAACATAGACAAGTAGAAAAGTTGAAGGTTAAAGAAATGTGTTAGACAGAGTTCAAATGTACGACTGCGGTAGAATTCATTAAGGCACAAAACGTTAAAATTTAACCCCAAAAAGCATAACCATGATGTATGCTACAATGTTTTTCAGAATTAAAGTAGAAGGTTTTTTGGTGCGCTCGCAACAGCAAGCCATGCTTACAGGCCTGGGCTTTCCCTTATTATGGTAAATTGACACATGGGAAAGTTCATGCGTCAAGGGGGAGGATGGGGAGCCCACAACAACAACCTTGGGTATACCAAAGCAAACCAAAGGAAATAATTACTCAAAAAAAAAAAATTTAACAAACCCCATGTAGGTCCCTCAGAGACATCATGAAGGACAATGGGAAAGAGAAGAGGAATACCGTTTAAATGTTGGGTTATACTGTGTGTTATTAATACTGACTGGATTGACAATTAATATTTTAGAGTAGTAAACATTAAGTGCTTGCCAACTACTCATGTGTTTGTATCACGGAAGCAGCATTAAGGACACATCAAATAAGAATATTTTTGTTTAGAAATGTTTTTAAAAGGTAGCCTTGTTTCTTTGTTTTAGTTTTTTTTCTGTTTTTATGACTTTTGAATATATGGAAACAGAGGACTTGATTGTGATGTTAGGTGATTTTATGCTACCTTCTGTAAGAGCGAACGGTGGTATAAATATCTGTACTTGGAGGCCATGGTCGGACATAGTAGATTATGAACATATGCATGTTGTGAATAAGTGATCATTTTAATCCTAAAGGTTGCATAATTTTGTGATTATAAATAATCAAAGGGGGGATTGTGATGGAAAATCTACATGTTGTATTGTTTTGGTCTATTTATATAGTGTCTGCCTTCTGCTCTCCTTTTGGGTCATTTAAAGTGTGAACGTTCGAGAGTCGTGTGATGCATTTATTGCCTGCCTGTTCCTATCTTCTCGTGTGTCATCTCCCAAGCAATGCTTCGAAGTACCAGGCCTGTTCCCCGACACTCTGGCTAGCGTAAACAAAGTCAGAGAGTTACATGGCACGGCCGCCGACCCCAACTTAGCCTCGGGGGGGGGAGCTTCAACTGTAAAGATAACAATCTGGTGAACAAAGACTTTTAGTATTGGGGGACCACCCCCTCCAGATGCCAACCCAAGTGAATAAGAGCTCATTGATTGGAAGACTCAGTGGACTTGTCTGAGCGTACCTTCAGAGAATGAAGTAACACGCAAAGAGGAGCTCCCATCTGAGTCCTCCGATTATTGTAATGTATGCCTGTTATGTTGTTTGTTGATGCATGTTGTGATGTATCTTTGTTCCTACTTTTAATACAAATATATATAACCACTAATTGTCAACAGTATTGTGTGCTTTTTGCATCTAAATATCTCATCTGCTTAGACGCAATATCTTATAGAGAAATTGTCACGACAAGACCGGAAGAAGCTCGCGGAGTAGGGTAACTGCTCTTCCGCTTAGCTTAGCTAAGCTGTTTACCATGGCGGAGGCAGATCGATACCTGTGGACCAAGTCTCTCTCCAACCTACCTAAATTGTCCTACGACGACGTCCTAAGGATAGTAAATCAGCACTTACGTGTCGAAACATCTAAACTACGCAAAGGATATAAGTTATTCTGGGAGAAGTACATTTTTAATTACATAGGTAAGTGTTTCAAATCTGTTGACACTGTGTAGCTTGACTGTGACAGATAGCACTAAGTGTAATACATGTCAGTTAAAACGTATCCTTTTTAATTAATCGCAAAATATTATTTACACTGGTAGGAATACATATTTAGTTTGAGTGTCTCTGAAACTTTGCCTGACGAACCCCAAGAGGTTTGGTATAGGTAGGTAGCCACTGCCTACCGTACATGTAAGTGTCGATAGTATGTCAGATTAGCTCCAGGCTACTGTCAGAACATAGTGGCTGGGTGGCTGTCATAAGCTACCAATGCCCATACATTTTGCTGTATGGTGTGTTAATCTTTCCCTCTCTTACTGCAGTGTCAGATTTAGTTAATTTGGAAGTAGCAGTTCGGGCGAACTGCTACTGTTCCCAGAAGAAAAACGATGAGCCTCACACCCTGCAGGCTACAGTGCTAGGAAGTCAGGCCCTGAGTCTGAAATCAAACTCTATCTCGCTTTTCATAGTCTTTTGTGAATCAATGGGAGTGTTACTTAGGCCTACCTTTCTGACCACTTTAATTAGATTTACATTTTGTGATTCAAACAACAGGCCCACCTTGTAATATGGAGCATAATGGATAGCCTAGACCAGGGGTTTTCAAAGTGTGAGAGAGTGAGCCCCCCCCTCAGAGAATTTTTTTTTTTTTTTCTAAATACCTGTGTTTTGAAAGCTATTTTAATTATTTTACACATTTCCAACATCTCCGATCATAATTTTAAAACATTTGGAACATATTTTTGAAACATTTGAAACAAGTTTTTTAACATATTTTTTAAACATATTTCTGAAACATTATAACATCTTTTTTGCGTTTTTTAAACAACACAATTTAACAACTTTATCTAAGCATGTTTTAGCTTAACCTTTTTTAAATACATTTGAACATCTTAATCTGTGTAAACTGCCAGTTTACAGATTCATTCAGGGTCCCCGGCTCTGAATTTTCTGAGTCGAATCAGATCTGCCTTTTCAGTCCAGAGATTCGACTATTCGGCGGGGTTTGTTTACCGGCGTTGCTATGGTGACCTAAATTCTTATAAGCAACTGAAAACGACGCCGGTTTGAAACTAAAACTGTGATTCTGAAAAAAGTATAAATGCTATCAAAATTCCGTTTAGATAGTATTGAAGATACAAGTGTGTAGATTTGTTTAATGGTTTGAACGATGGTAAACGGTTGAAAAAGGAATGAGTTACGATGTCTAGAAGTAGGTGTATCAGAATGGGCTGACGTCTTCAATGAAAACAGCTGAAAACGAAGCGGTATGAAACTAAAACTGTGATTCTGAAGAAATTTTAAATGATATCGAAATTCTGTTTAGATAGTATTGACGATACAAGTGTGTAGATTTGTTTAATGGTTTGAACGATGGTAAACGGTTGAAAAATGAATGAGTTACGATGTCTAGAAGTAGGTGTATCAGAATGGGCTGACGTCTTCAATGAAAACAGCTGAAAACGAAGCGGTATGAAACTAAAACTGTGATTCTGAAGAAATTTTAAATGATATCGAAATTCTGTTTAGATATTATTGAAGATACAAGTGTGTAGATTTGTTAAATGGTTTGCACGAAGATAAACCGTTGAAAATTGATTTAGTTATGTTACTTCTACAGTTGAAGTACGACTGATGATTTGAATCATCGTCTTTCAGGGTTTTTTTCGGGTTTATTTTCTCACGTCGCGCCCCCCCTGAAGAACTCTGGCGCCCCCCAGTTTGAAAACCACTGGCCTAGACCGAGAGCATGGTCTCAGACCTTCACAGATCCAGTTGCATGTTCAGTCTGTGTGTGTTTTTATTATTATTGTTTCTTGTTGCTGTTCCAAAATGCTCTCTTTTCTCCAGATCTGCTGTTAATGATAATGTTTTGTTTCATGTCTGCTGTTGCAGATTGTCATGTTTTGTTTTATATCTGCTCTTCCAGACACATGACTACCACTTCACAGGGGAGAAAAGCGTGCCAACACCTCTGTCGTGCACCAGTGTTCTGCAGTCGTGGACCAAGGACACAGGTTTATGTGTATACCTCAGGCCTAGCCAAACATCCTGTATAGTCTACTCAATAATAGTATTCGAAGTTCTTGTATATAGACAGACGCGACTAACACTGACTTAAGTGTTGCTACACTGACAATATGATTTATGTGCTGACATATTTTTTCTTTTTGCTCCAGGGGATTCGCCCGGAACCCACTGACCAACTTGTGGTCAGGAAACCCAAGGTTTGGGTTAGGTGTTTTATTTTAGCACATACATGGACACATACCTCCTGAATGCCAAGTAAATATGGCCGAGGGATACACACACCCCATTAAATTTATTTATTTCTGTTAAATGTATATATGTAAATATTTTAATCAAAGAATTGGAAACGAACATTCCTGAACATTTGTTTAAGGTAACACACTCTGAGCACCTTTAAAACAAGCCTGAAGACTTTTATGTTTGCATTAGCTTTCTGCTACATCTTAAATACATTGCACTTTCTAAAAAGCTTTTTTAACTTTGCCTTTATTTTCTATTTTAATACTAAAATGCCTTTTAACTTTCTATTTTACTCATTTCTCTGCATATTTTTTCTTTTACTTATCTATTTTATTGTATGACAATGTTTGTATGTGAAGCACTTTGAGTCTGCCCTTGTGTATGAAAAGTGCTATATAAATAAAGTTGCCTTGCCTAACACACACAGAACATTTCATTTCTTTCTGTTAAATGTAAATATGTATATATGTACATTTATATTTAAAAAAAGAACTGGAAACGAACATTAAATAAACATTTGAAAAGGACGGACGGACACAAACACCATTTTAATTTCTTTCTGCTAAATGTAAACAAAGAACATTAATAAACGTTTTGAAAATAGTCATGTGACGTCATGTGTGTTTTAATGTGTAACACTGGGACATTACCCTTAACATCTAAAGGACCTTGATAGTTAGACATCAAGCAACAATTTACCCACAGCTGATTGACAGAGCCTGAAAGAGTCAGAGGAATGGCCGTGTCCCAGATATGATATTCTTTGACCCTTCTGATGGCCCTCTCCACCAAGATTCTAAATTGGGCGATACTCACTGGTGAACCTGGCGCCTCTTTTAAATGGCGGCATTATGAGGGTGGCCCCAACTTCAGAAAGCATCTTGTCGATGACAAAGCCTTTGTCAGCCATGCATGCATCTCCTGGCTGAAGTAGACTAAGGATTCCTGACTGCTGTGTGATTTCTGTCTGATATGGAACCAGTGTACAGCTTAGAAATTAAGGTGATAACTCCACATGAAGCAATGCCAATCAGACCTTTGAAGGTGTAGTGGGAGAATGTTTCAAACTGGAGGGTGAGTGATGAGGGTGCCTCACACCTGATTTCTGTGCAGTCTAGAATCACTCGCACGTTAGGACAGTACTGGGCAAAAAAATATCTCAACCAAGATTTATTTTGTCCTTCGGGAAAGCGTGGAAGCTGATGTATGGCTGTATACGTCCTGATGTAGAGAAACATGGTACACTACAAGAACAACTGCGAACGGAGCTGCCATTGTTGTTGCTGGCCGTTTGGTTCCCAACAGAACACAAAAAAAATCAAGATTCAGTTTAAAGTCATTTACAACATGCAACATTATCCCATAGACCTCTGGATTATTATGATTAAAATATAAAATCTGCTTTAAATCAGGTTGTAAATCAGGATTACGACAAAAAATATGATATCAGAGCCCTTAAGACCAAAACCAAAAATATTAAAAAATTTACCATCAATAGGTATTTTATGTACAATTACAATAATGAATGAGAGAGAGAGAGAGAGAGAGAGAGAGACAGAGACAGAGACAGAGACAGAGACACAGAGAGAGAGAGAGAGAGAGAGAGAGAGAGAGAGAGAGAGAGAGAGACAGAGAGACAGAGAGACAGAGAGAGAGAGAGAGAGAGAGAGAGAGAGACAGAGACAGAGAGAGAGATGAGAGAGAGAGAGAGAGAGAGAGAGAGAGAGAGAGAGAGAGAGAGAGAGAGAGAGGCTATGTGTGTGTGTGTGCGTGTGTGTTTTTTTTTATGTGTGTGTGAACGTGTATGTGTGTATGTGTGTATGTGTGTGTGTATGGGTGTGCTTGCCTGTGCCGGGGCGGCAAACGCACGCACACACCCACTGAGTCTGAGGCACCCCGCTGACCCCCCCCCCCCCCCATTTTTCTACCGCAACCATCAGTTCCCCGGACCAGAGGCCCGGGGAACTGATGGTTGATGTTTTTTTTTGATGTTTTTTTTTTCTACAACCGACACAGAGACGCTGAGGACCCCCCCCCCCCCATACCCCCACCCCCGGGAGGAGGTCCTCCTGGGTGAAGGAGGACCAGAAGGTGTGGAGGTGTGTCAGTGTGTCTGAGGACCCTCCTCCACCTGGGGACACTCTGTAGAAGGACAGAGAGCCAGCAGGCCGGTCCAGATACACTCCTACTCTGGTGGAGCCAGCGGGGGGGAGAGGGAGGTCTGTCTCTGTACCGTTGTACCGGGCAGAGTAACCACCATCAGAACAATAAAGACTCCAGGACTTGTTGTTCAGTCCAAGCCAGCTGTCATCACCCCCTCCTCTCCTTGTGATTCCTCTGTATGTCACTCCTATCTCAACCCGTCCTTCCCTCTCTACCTCCCAGTAACAGCGGCCAGTCAGAGCCTCTCTACCCAACACCTGGTCCCAGCAGTCAAATCTGTCTGGGTGATCCGGATACGACTGGTCCTCTTCAACCCACGTCACCTTCCTGTTGTCCTCAGACAGAGAGAGTCGTCTGTGGGCCGTGTTGGGGTCCAGTGTGAGGTCACAGGCATCTGAGGGAGAACCAGACATGATGAGCTGCTGAACCGCTCTTCATACTCATCATCATCATCATCACAGGTAGTCCGTGGGAGATATGTGTCGCTTGGCGCGGCGGCGCGGGAGCGCGCATCAAGCGCAATCACGGAGATGCGGAGCACCCGGCGGAAGGAGACGGCGGAGGGTTCTTAAGGACCGAGCGCACACCAGACTAGGGAGCAGGAGACGCCAGGGATCAAAACGCCGACCCCGCAGCAGGACCAGACCAGACCCGGGGCGGTTCCCCTCCCCCCAGACCAGGAAGAACCTCAGGTAACTTTTTCGTGACCCTTTTTTGCACGTGTGGTAAACCGCAATAAAAAAACGTTGACCCACACCCTGTTTTGTGCATCTCCTTCTGGAATCTCAGCCACCGACGGTCGGGGTTGTCACAACACACACATACATATACATATGTACACATACATAGATGCACACACCTCAACAACAACGTTATGAAAACATCAACAACAATATTATGAATACATCAACAACAATATTATGAATACATCAACAACAATATTATGAATATATCAACAACAAACATCTCTCCTTGGATCCAGGCTGCTCTTCTTCTTTTTATTCTTTCAGACTTTTTGTGATTGCTCTCTCTTCTTCTTCAGCCCCCTCCCCCTCCCCCCCCCCCCCCCCCCCCCCCCTCAGCCCCCTCCCTCTCACCCCCCCTCTGCCCCTCTGCCCCGTCACCCCCCCCTCCCCCCTCAGCCCAGTCACCCCCCCTCCCCCCTCAGCCCCCCCCTCAGCCCCGTCACCCCCCCCTCAGCCCCGTCACCCCCCCTCAATGTAACAATGTAATACCTGCTGGGTTTTATACAAGCAGGTTTAACTGTGATGGTCGACAGTATTAATATACGTAAGATACATGATGTCAGCCATCATCTTCATTCCCAGTAGGATGTGACCTCACTTCCTGCTGTGTGGATGGACTTTCCATCTCAATAGTGAGTGTGTGATGTGATGAATCAAACAGACACTTACAATTCTTTAGAGATGGTTTCAGCCTCCACACTCCACCGTGCTCCACACTGGGGGGGAAACAAAGTGAGAGCAGCATGTTGAAACATTCACCTTCATCATCTGCCGTCTCATCACGTTCTACACAACATGAGTGACAGCTGCCTCTTCAAACCACTTCATCTAGCAGCGGCTTGAATCCTTGTAGGAGACTTTGTCCATGAGTGGTGAGCTGTCCTCTCCATACCTGAGAGTGTCCAGTCTCCAGCGTGGATCCTCCAGTCCAGCAGAGAGCAGCGCAGCTCCAGAGTCTCCTGGGTGATTGTAGCTCAGGTCCAGCTCTCTCAGATGGGAGGGGTTGGAGCTCAGAGCTGAGGCCAGAGAAGCACAGCCTTCCTGTGTGACCAGGCAGCCAGACAAGCTACACACACACACACACACACACACACACACACACACACACACACACACACACACACACACACACACACACACACACACACACACACACACATTCTGGTTGAGAGCAGTTCATACTAAAGTAACCACATTTTTAAAGTGTATTCATTCCATTTGGAGGACAAGGAGAGAAGAGGACAAGGAGAACAGGAAGAGGAAGTGGGGAGATGACATCATCACAGACATCAGAACTTCCTTCACTTAGATGTGAAACAGGATCTTAAACAAATGCTCCTTTCTCAATAGCTACAACTCAATGAGATATTGTTCGGTTAGAGTAAGGAGCGTACCCGATGTGTTTGGTACGCTGAGACCGTTTCTTCACAGGTTCTAACGTTGTGTAGAACCAGGAAGAGTTTTGTCAGCAGGCAAAAGAGCAACAGAAATGCATCGGACATGAGCAGCACTACACCAAACTAATGTGAAGCTAATAAAGTCCATCTTTAATGTTCAATGTGATTCACTTTACCACGGCCAGTGATGTTCTATGGTGAGGTGTACATTATATTCAGATCACAGCACGGCTAAAGACTCATCCCCATGTCTAAACTAATGACAACTCCTCAGCTCACATCTGCTGACCAGAGTTACATAACATAAAACAAACATAACATGCTAGCAGTTAACAGGTAATCTCCTAACCCTAACATCTACTGGCCAGAGTTACATAACGTATAACATACATAACATACTAGTAGTTTACAGGTCAACCCCTAACCCTTACATCAGCGGGCCAAAATGTTATACATAACATGTATAACATGCATACCGCTTTACGAGTTATTTTTCGATAACGGTCTAACTATTCGTGGACCATCCGTTACATATTAAACAACCCCAAGACACAGTTTGAATAGGCTGAAAACTTACCTGAGAGTTTCCAGTGTACAGTGGGGACTCCCCAGTCCAGCAGAGAGCAGCTTCACTCCTGAATCCTGCAGATCATTGGTACTCAGGTCCAGCTCTCTCAGACTAGAGGAGTTGGAGCTGAGAACTGAGGCCAGAGCTTCACAGCATCTCTCTGACAGATGGCAGCGATTCAGCCTGCACACAAAATAAAGATAACAGGTTAGGAACAGTGATTAAAAAAACTTACATCTCCAACTTATTACGTAATGAAGAAATTGTTATTGTTGTTATTCAATATTGGGTGTAAAATGTATAACCATATGAAAATTGTTGTGAAGGGGCGGCAGTAGCTCACGAGGTAGAGCAGGTTGCTGGTAACCTGAAGGTTGCCGGTTCAATCCCTGGCTCCTCCTAGCTGAGTGTTGAGGTGTGCTTGAGCAAGTAACCTAACCCTAACTGCTCCTGACGAGCTGGCTGTCGCCTTGCATGGTTGACTCCGCCGTCGGTGGTTGAATGTGTGCGTGAAGTGTGAACGTGAGGCAATATTGTCAAGCGCTTTGGGTGGCCAATGGATAGAAAAGCGCTATATAAATGTAGTCCATTTGCAGTGTTTGAAAATCGTTTTGTATATTAATATTACTTTTGGTATTACGTATATTATGTATTGTATTGTGATGCATGTTATTAGTTCATCTAAAGCAATGTTATGTGTATAATTAGAAGTTTTATTCCAATATTATGTACATTATGGTTTGAGGAGAATAAATATAGCGAATAGGGAAACACTTTGCGAGCACGAGTACTAAGACATAATTTGTGTGCTTAGGGGTGTCAGTTGCGTGCTGCTTCACTTTACGTGCGCACTTTTAAGGAAGTTAATCGGTTAAATGTCTTCTGATATTGAACCTTGTGGTGTAACTGTTTGAAAATTTGGGAAAAACTGACCTGAGAGTTTCCAGTGTACAGTGTGGACTCCCCAGTCCAGCAGAGAGCAGCTTCACTCCTGAATCCTTCAGCTGATTGGTACTCAGGTTCAGCTCTCTCAGACTAGAGGAGTTGGAGCTGAGAACTGAGGCCAGAGCTTCACAGCATTCCTCAGACAGATCACAGCCATTCAGCCTTCACACAAAATAAAGAGAACAGGTTAGGAACTGTGATTAAAATAACTTAAGTCTCCAACTTATTAAATTATGAAGAAATTGTGGTTATTCAATATTGGGTTTAAAATGTATAACTATATGAAAGTTGTTGTGAAGGGGTGGCAGTAGCTCCGGATGTAGAGGGGGTTGGCTGGTAATCTGAAGGTTGCCGGTTCAATCCCTGGCTCCTCCTAGCTGAGTGTTGAGGTGTGCTTGAGCAAGGCACCTAACCCTAACTGCTCCTGACGAGCTGGCTGTCGCCTTGCATGGTTGACTCCGCCGTCGGTGTGTGAATGTGTGCGTGAATGGTGAATGTGAGGCAATATTGTAAGGCGCTTTCGGCGGCCAATGTTTAGAAAAGCGCAATATAAATGCAGTCCATGTAAAAAAAATTTGCAGTGTGCATTTTGTATATTAATATTACTTTTTGTCGCAGTATTATGTATATTATGTATTGTATTGTAATACATGTTATTAGTTAATCTAAAGCGATATTTTGTATATAATTAGAATTTTTATTCCAATATTATGTACATTATGGTTTGACGAGAATAAATATCATAGCGAATAGGAAAACTAAGACAGCATTTGTCAGCAACAGGCGAGCACGAGAACTAAGACAGCATTTGTGCGCTTGGGGGTGTCAGTTGCGTGCTGCTTCACTTTACGTGCGCACTTTTATGGATGTAAAATCTGTTAAATGCCTTCTGATACTGAACCTTGTGGTGTAACTGTTTGACCTTTGGGTAAAACTGACCTGAGAGTTTCCAGTGTACAGTGGGGACTCCCCAGTCCAGCAGAGAGCAGCTTCACTGCTGAATCCTTCAGCCGATTGGTACTCAGGTCCAGCTCTCTCAGACTAGAGGAGGTGGAGCTGAGAACTGAGGCCAGAGCTTCACAGCTTCTCTCCGACAGATGGCAGGCATTCAGCCTGCACACAGAATAAAGAGAACAGATTAGGAACTGTGATTAACATAAATTAAATCTTCAATTTATTACACAATGAAGAAATGTGCTTATTCAATATTGGGTGTAAAATATATAACTATATGAAAGTTGTCGTGTCAGTAGCTCAGGAGGTAGAGGGGGTTGCTGGTAACCTGAAGGTTGCCGTTTCAATCCCTGGCTCCTCCTAGCTGAGTGTTGAGGTGTGCTTGAGCAAGGCACCTAACCCTAACTGCTCCCAACGAGCTGGCTGTCGCCTTCCATCGCTGACTCCGCCGTCGTTGTGTGAATGTGTGCGTGATTGGTGAATGTGAGGCAAATATTGTAAAGAGCTTTCGGTGGCCAATGGTTAGAAAAGCGCTTTATAAATGCAATGCATTTACATTTGTTTTGCAGTGTTTGGAAATCGTTTTGTATATTAATATTACTTTTTGTGGCAGTATTATGTATATTATGTATTGTATTATAATACATGTTATTCGTTTATCTAAAGCAATGTTTTGCATATAATTCGAAGTTTTATTCCAATATTATGAATATTGTGTTTTTAGGTGAATAAATATCATAGCGATCAGGCAAACACTTTGCGAGCAAGAGAAGACAGCATTTGAGCGCTAGGGGTGTCAGTTGCGTGCTGCTTCACTTTACGTGTGCACTTTTATGTTTGTAAATCTGTTAAATGTCTTCTGATATTGAACCTTGTGGTGTAACTGTTTGACCATTGGGTAAAACTGACCTGAGAGTTTCCAGTGTACAGTGTGGACTCCCCAGTCCAGCAGAGAGCAGCTTCACTCCTGAATCCTGCAGATCATTGGTACTCAGGTCCAGCTCTCTCAGACCACAGGAGTTGGAGCTGAGAACTGAGGCCAGAGCTTCACAGCATCTCTCTGACAGATTGCAGGCATTCAGCCTTCACACAAAATAAAGAGAAGATGTCAGGAACTGTGATTAAAATAACATACATCTTTAAGCTATTCAATAATGAAGGAATGTTATTAGTTTAACAAAAAAAACTGAATAATTAGATGTATAAATGAATACTTCTATATTCTATTGTACTGAATATTCTCTTATGTGTACTATAATATATTACACGTAAATAGGACACATGCAGAGATGTTTTGTATATTATTATAACTAGTATGTTTATTCTGTTATGAGCAGAATAGTAATACATGTTGTAATGAACCCACAGAGATCTTTATCAGATTATTTTAACCTTATATTCCAGTTGTATTTATATTGTGTAGTGTGTGTAGTAATACATGTTATTAGTGAACCTACATAGATGTTTTGGAGGCTTTGACCACTGGCAGCAGCCTCAGAAGACCCTCTTCTGAAGCAGAGTATTCCTTCAGGTCAAACACGTCCAGCTCCTCTTCTGATGTCAGTAGGATGAAGACCAGAGCTGACCACTGAGCAGGAGAGAGAGATTCTCCGGAGAGACTTCCTGATGTCAGATACTGTTGGATATCCTTCACTAGAGAACAGTCGTTCAGCTCATTCAGACAGTGGAACAGATTGATGCTTCTCTCTGGAGATAGATCTCCCTTTATCTTCTCCTTGATGTAAAACACTGTTCCCTTATTGGTCTGTGGCCTACTTCCTTTCAGTCGCAGCAGACCTGTTTTAATCTGAGTGGACAGTGATCTTTTTTTCTGTCCCAAAAGACCCCGTAGGACAATCTGATTGGTCTCCAGAGAGAGGCCCAGGAGGAAGCGGAGGAACAAGTCCAGGTGTCCGTTCTCACTCTGTAAAGCCTTGTCCACAGCACTCTGGTAGAGGAGGAGTTTATCTTTCCTGGAGGTTGGTGGTTCTTCTGAGAGCAGATTGACACCAGTATCGATGAAGGACTGAAAGACATAAAGGGCCCCCAGAAACTCCTGGATGCTCAGATGGACAAAGCAGAACACCTTGTCCTGGTACAGCCCACACTCCTCTTTAAAGATCTGAGTGAACACTCCTGAGTACACAGAGGCTGCTCTGATATCGATGTCACACTCTGCCAGGTCTGACTCGTAGAAGATCAGGTTGCCACTCTCCAGCTGGTTAAAAGCAAGTTTTCCAAGAGAAACAATGATCGCCCTGCTCTCTGAACTCCAGTCTGGATCTGTTTCAGCCCTCCCATGGTATTTCCTGTCCCCCTGTATGGACTGAACCCTCAGGAAGTGGCTGTACATCTGAGTCACGGTCTTGGGCATCTCTTCGATCTGGGATTTCTTGAAGATGTCCTCCAGAACTGAAGCAGTGATCCAACAGAAGACTGGGATGTGACACATGATGTGGAGGCTTCGTGATTTCTTGACGTGGGAGATAATTGTGCTGGCCAGCGTCTCCTCTCTGAATCTCTTCCTGAAGTACTCCTCCTTCTGTTGGTCGGTGAACCCCCTCACCTCTGTCCCCATGTCAACACACTCAGCAGGGATCTGATTGGCTGCCGCAGGGCGTGTGGTTATCCAAATGCGAGCAGAAGGAAGCAGGTTGCCCCTGATAAGGTTGGTCAGCAGCACGTCCACCGAGGTGGACTTTGTGACATCAGTCCAGATCGGGTTTCTCTGGAAGTCCAGAGGAAGTCGACACTCATCCAGACCATCCAAGATGAAGACAACTTGGAACTGGTCGAATCTGCAGATTCCTGCTTCTTTGGTGTCTATAAAGAGGTGATGAAGAAGTTCCACCAAGCTAAACTCTTTCCCTTTCAGTAAATTCAGCTCTCTGAAAGTGAGGAGAAATGTGAAGTGTATGTCCTGGTTGGTTTTGCCTTCAGCCCAGTCCAGAGTGAACTTGTGTGTTAAGACGGTTTTACCAATGCCGGCCACTCCAGTTGTCATCATTGTTCTTATTGGTTGATTGTGTCCAGGTAAGGGTTTAAAGATGTCTTCACATCTGATTGGTGTTTCTTCCTTGGCTGGTTTCCTGGAAGCTGTTTCAATCAATCTGACCTCATGTTCCTTGTTGACCTCTCCACTGCCTCTCTCTGTGATGAAGATCTCTGTGTAGAAGTCGTTCAGATATGTTCGCTGTCCTGCTTTAGCAATTCCCTCAAACACACACCTGAACTTCTTCTTCAAATGAGATTTGATTTTATGTTGACAATCGACAGCATCAGATCCTAAATGGGAAAACAACAGATGACATCAGTTAGTGGATGGTGATCAGTGGAACCAGGTCAATGTTTCCTGTTAAATTATCAACTTCATGATATTTTGTGGGTTCATTACTTGTGGTCGGAAAAGCAGGTTGTGATTGACTGCATGTTACAGATTCAAAATGTTAAGGCCTATTATTTCCACAGCAATCTGATTGGTCTAATGATGGCAATAATGATAGTGAATCAGTGTAAAGTGATTTGCTATGCTGATACAACAAGACAGGGTTTCATCACTTCCACTGAGTTGTTCTGCTGTTGGTCTATAGTATAATGATTAATGTTAATGTGGCTTCATAACTTGTGGTCTGAGAAGCTGGTCGTGACAAAGACTGCATGTTACAGATCCAAAATGTTCAAGTCAAATCGAGTCAAGTTTATTTATGTAGCACATTTTAAAACAACAGTAGTTGACCAAAGTGCTGCACACAAATAAAATATAAAAAAAACAAAAAAAGAAAGAAGGCTTCAAATTGCATATTAGCAACAACAATGAATAAGATGATTGGTCTAATGATAATAACAATGATTGACTTGACTTGACTTGACTTGAACATTTTGGATCTGTAACATGCAGTCTTTGTCTCGAACAGCTTCTCAGACCACAAGTTATGAAGGCACATTAACAATAATCATTCAGGACTTTTCGTTTTACCCAGCGATATGATTGGTCTAATGATAATAACAATGATAATGAATTTGTGTAAAATGACATGCTGATATAACAAGATAATGTTGCATTTCTTCCACCGAGTTATTCTGATGTTGATCTGAAGTTTATTTTTAATATTATTATTATTATTATTATTATTATTATTATTATTATTAATAATAATAATAATAATAATAATAATAATAACATTGAATAATATTTTATTTCAAGGCAACTTTCATGACACCCAAGGTCTTACAATTCATAAATCAATCTAGGGTCAAAAACAGCAAGAGCTACATCGCCAACAGCATGATCAAAACAAGACATAAGACCCAAGTAGGAGGGGGTAAGAACAGTGAGGAGACCCAGGTAGGAGGGGGTAAGAACAGCAGTGAGGAGACCCAGGTAGGAGGGGGTAAGAACAGTGAGGAGACCCAGGTAGGAGGGGGAAAGAACAGTGAGGAGACCCAGGTAGGAGGGGGTAAGAACAGTGAGGAGACCCAGGTAGGAGGGGGTAAGAACAGTGAGGAGACCCAGTTAGGACGGGGTAAGAACAGTGAGGAGACCCAGGTAGGAGGGGGTAAGAACAGTGAGGAGACCCAGGTAGGAGGGGGAAAGAACAGTGAGGAGACCCAGGTAGGAGGGGGTAAGAACAGTGAGGAGACCCAGGTAGGAGGGGGTAAGAACAGTGAGGAGACCCAGGTAGGAGGGGGTAAGAACAGTGAGGAGACCCAGGTAGAAGGGGGTAAGAACAGTGAGGAGACCCAGGTAGGAGGGGGTAAGAACAGTGAGGAGACCCAGGTAGGAGGGGGTAAGAACAGTGAGGAAACCCAGGTAGGAGGGGGTAAGAACAGTGAGGAGACCCAGTTAGGAGGGGGTAAGAACAGTGAGGAGACCCAGGTAGGAGGGGGTAAGAACAGTGTGGAGACCCAGGTAGGAGGGGTTAAGAACAGTGAGGAGACCCAGGTAGGAGGGGGTAAGAACAGCAGCACAACGGGGATACGAGGGGAACCCATGGTAGGGGGTCATTACAGCGAGCAGGCCAGTGGGAACACATGTGTTTTGAGGAGGGAGTTCAATGTTGTCAGGGTGTCTCTTTCAGTTCAGCTCAGAGCCCTAGCACCCACGGTGCAGAGAGCCCTAGCACCCACGCTGCTGAGAGCCCTAGCACCCACGGTGCAGAGAGCCCTAGCACCCAGGGTGCTGAGAGCCCTAGCACCCACGGTGCTGATACCCCACAACAACCCTACATAATGGATTAAACCATTTAACCCCAAAGAGGAAAGATTGTCTCCATATTGAAGTTTGAAATGAATAAGTCTCACATTTTGTAATTTAGTCTGTAGAGAGCTCCTACTGCTCTTCAAAATGTGTATTTCTTCTCTGTTTTCAAGATAAGAGTCTCTTACCGCTCAACAGTTTGTCGGCCAGTTCCTCCTGGTTCATCTCCATCAGGCAGAGCTTTGTGATGTCCATCACTCCCTCTATGGCGCGCCTCCTCTGCTCCTCCTTCTTACCATCCACCTCCTCCTCCTCCACTCTCTGACCCTCTGAGCATTGTGGGTAATCTGAGAAGAGATCCCTCCAGAGCTTCTTCAGCTCCTTGTCTAGGAAAGCGTGTGCGTTCTCCTCAGCCCTCTGGAACAGAACAAACATCAAGAAGAACTAGTACTAGTACTCTGAACAAACTGAGGACATCAGAAGCATCTGTCCTGGATTCACGTCCCGCTGGACAAGAGATGCTTTCTGATGTTCATGGAGAGATGAAGTCAAACGTCTCGGTGGACATTTACACACCTTGATCAGCTCTGTTTGATGCTGCTGTAGCGACTGAGCACTGGTAACCTTTGACCTCTGCTGGTGTCTGTGCGGAACACAAACACACACACACACACAAAAGCACAAACACAATTATATTTCCCCAGCCTTGCAGATATCAGTATCAGTAGAGACTGATAACAACCAACTGGTCTGTTTTCATCGTCTGTTTGAAACCCCTACCTCTCCTCTCTGGAGGGCCGTCCATCTTTAAATTGATATGGTATATCCATAGAGTGGTCACTCTTCATGGAGACACAGCTGGGTCCAGGGGGGTCTGCTTTCTGCTGCTGCTCTGGGCTTCAACACACACACGCACACACACAGACACACAGACACACAGACAGACAGACAGACAGACAGACAGACAGACAGACAGACAGACAGACAGACAGACAGACAGACAGACAGACAGACAGACAGACAGACAGACAGACACATTCATTTTCCCTGACTTGGAAACATCAGTACCAGTAAAGTCTGCTAACAAGAGCCTGCTCACTCCTGCTGGACTCTTCTAGAAAAACAAGAACCAGGATTTATGGACGTTTAATAGAAGCTGTATCTTTATGATCTTTGATATTCCTCACCTCTTCTCAATAGACTGATTTCCATCTTTAAACTCGTCAGGATGATTCATAGAGCTGTCACTCTTCATGGAGACACAGCTGGGTCCAGGGGAGCCTGCTCTCTCCTTCTGGACTCTTCTAGAAAAACAAGAACCAGGATTTATGGATGTTTGATAGAAGCTGTACCTTTATAATATATGATGAATCCCCACCTCTTCTCAATAGACTGATTTCCATCTTTAAAGTTATGACGTTGTTCCATAGAGTGGTCACTCTTCATGGAGACACAGCTGGGTCCAGGGGAGTCTGCTCTCTCCTGCTGAACTCTTCTAGAAAACAAGAACCAGGACTTATGGATGTTTGATAGAAGCTGTACCTATATAATCTCTAGGGCTCTCAAGTTCTGGTCGGTTGGTTGACTTGTTAATCGATATGCACTTGTTGGACCAAATTCTCTTTGGTCGGACAATGGCTGGTGTTCTTTTAATAAGAACAAAGAGCTTCTTAATCCATTATTTTAGGACCGGGAGGGACAAATGCAGACCGATGTGTTTTATATCTGAGAGAAGGGCTATAATGTGTGTAAGAAATAACATTAATTATTAATAAAAATAAGGTTGAAGCTCCTGTTAGATTTCAGCTTATTTCTAAACTGTTCGGACAGACTCTACGTTGTGTATTTTCAGTCGTAGTAGTAATTCTTGAAGTCGAAATCAAAGCAGCTTGACAGGTTGGATCAGAGGGTTGAATAGATTGTTTATTCCAGGATGTAATACAGCGAGATACAGACTTAGGTTGAATAATCTATAGTGGACCCGGTGGTCGATGACTTGTTCCTTGGCTGTCGAACCCTCTTCTCGTCGAACCAAAGGGTTGGGGCGAGTATTATACAAAAAGGGGATACATGAATAACACGTAGACCGACGCACTCTCAGCATTGATAAGGTATCTGGCCCTGGCTATGTCCCGGAGGACCAGGTCGGTTCAACCTTGTTGAGGCATAACAATGGCAGAATGTTGGAGATAACCCCTTGTATCAGTATGAGAGGCCCTGGCCTGTTCCTAGACTAGAAATGTGAACAATAGAGAGACACTAAAATACACCAATATTCTACACTCCGTAGTTTCTGTTTTAATAATCATATGGTTTAATAAACTATAAGACTTATAAGACAAGAGGTCAAACCCCCGGGTTTCTCAACGTTGAACAGGCCCATAAGGGAGACCGCTAGTCCTAACTTACTGAACCTTTACTCCACTACTAACTCATTGATTCCAACAAAGTCAAAGTCATCGAAATAAACTATAAAATCATCATCTCTAATCACTACTTACCTTTTCTCAATAGACTGATTTCCATCTTTAAAGTTAACAGGTTGTTCCATAGAGCTGTCACTCTTCATGGAGACACAGCTGGGTCCAGGGGAGTCTGCTCTCTGCTGCTGGACTCTTCTAGAAAAACACGAATTCTCTTTGGTCAAAAAATGGCTTGTGTTCCTTTAATAAGAACGAAGAGCTTCTTAATCCATTATTTTAGGGTATGGGAGGGACAAATGCAGACCGATGTGTTTTATATTTGAGTGACGGGCTATATCGTGTTAGAAATAACATTAATTATGAATAAAAATAAGGTTGAAGGCTCTGTAGTTTCTGTTTTAAAAATCATATGGTTTAATAAACTATAAGACTTATAAGACAAGAGGTCAAACCCCCGGGTTTCTCAACGTTGAACTGGCCCATAAGGAAGACCGCTAGTCCTAACTTACTGAACCTTTACTCCGCTCCTAACTAATTGATTCCAACAAAGTCATCGATCTGGCAGCATTTGGTTAAAAGGACGACAAAATAGCATGCAAAGTGTAGAGTAAGTTTGTGGGCAGATCAGCTAAAATGGTGGCATGAGTACTTTTTTCTTAATATGTCTGTGATTCCTCATCCCCCTTCGTGTTTAACGCTCGCTAGGCTTTGAGTGGGAACACATCAGAATTGGCTTCCTGTCACTAATCCCAGCAGCATCCAGTGGGTCCCGTTATATTACACACAGATAAAAGCTATAATCAATTCTTCGGTGGTGTCGTCTATAAACGACGCTGCCCGACGCTCCGTGGCTCGTCCGCTGTCTGCTTCATATTGAACCTCTGCTCTAACCGAGTCGACTCGGACCGAGGGGGTCTGAAACCCACTGCCCTTCTCCAAACAGCCCTTATGTGATATTGAGGCTAGCAGGTAGAGTACAACGCACTGTGGTAGATTATGTTGATCTAGAGATAACGTGCACTTTGTTTTATAATAATCTTTTCACCATCAACCAATCGATTGGTAGGAGAGTTGGTTGAATTTAAGACTACAGCCCAAATCATCATCTCTAATCAAAGCTTACCTTTTCTCAATAGACTGATTTCCATCCATAAAGTTATGATTTTCTTCCATAGAGTGGCCACTCCTCATGGAGACACAGCTGGGCCCAGGGGAGTCTGTTCTCTCCTGCTGGACTCTTCTAGAACAACAAGAACCAAGATTTATGGACGTTCGATAGATGCTGTATTTTTATAATCTCTGATAAATCCTCACCTCTTCTCAATAGACTGAATTCCATCTTTAAATTCCACATAAGGATGATCCATAGAGCGGTCACTCTTCATGGAGACACAGCTGGGTCCAGGGGAGTCTGTTCTCTCCTGCTTCTCTGGGCTTCAACACACACACACACACACACACACACACACACACACACACACACACACACACACACACACACACACACACACACACACACACACACACACACACACACACACACACAGACACACACACACACACACACACACACACACACACACACACACACATCTTTTCCTCAGACTAATGATGGAGTCATGATGCATCACTGCTGAGCTCTGAGATGGACAACAGTCACAGACAGAGAGATCCTCTTCTTACCTCTTAGCTTTGCTCCGGCGGCCAGGTTCCCCAGATAAAGCGGTCTTAGAGGTAGGACCCCCCTCCCTTATCTCCTCATCCATAGTAGACTGGAGACCTGGACACAAACACAACTCATCCATCACTTCAATTGCCTTTTGAACTTTAGCCGTTTATTGAGAGAGAAGATCATTGTGACTGTGTCACACTAAAGCATTATGGACGTCATAGACCATCAATATGAACCCCACAACATAACCACACTGCCCTCACTACAGTACAGATGTGTACAGCAGATGACAGATGAATAATTAAAGACCTTGGAGACTGAAACTGTGCTTAAACTACAACACAAAAAGGATATACAATACACTTAAAAAATGCATTGCGGTACAATTAAAAGTAAAGAACGTTCTGTCACTTTACTGAACCACAGATTCCCTATAAATCAACTGGTGAAGCTCAACACATCGAGAGTCAATACAAACAAATATTCAACTTTTTGGCAGCACATTCACTTATCAGCACATTGAAAGGACTTCTGTCACGTCCTTATTTTATTTTGGAGCAGCATCAAGCAGGGGTGGACTGGCCATCTGGGTATACCGGGCATCGTCCCGGTGGGCCGTTGACCCAATGTGGGCCGGTCCGGTCCGCTATGTTTTCTTTTTTTCTCTCTAAATTCCCTCCAATTGGGCCGGCCACTGGGCTACAGAGAGCTAGCAGTGTGTTGCCAGCATCGACACATATTATTGGTCTATGTTTGTCATTGTCAATCAATCATGGGCTGACAGGCTCAGAGAGCACTGAAAGTGCTGTCAATCACAACACAAACCAGGGTGGGCGGGACCTCATGGCGCGGGCCGGAGTCGCGGGAGTCGGGAAGGAGCTGAAAACGCCCGGGTGGCGCTGAAAAACTGTGACTTAAAAAGCTGAAGTCTCTGGAGGTGGAAGCTGCTAAATGTTCTAAATTGACAAACCTATTTGGTGCCGGGGTCACCACCCCATCAGGTGCTGCTGCGCCGGGAGATGAGCGAGTGGAGGCATATATGCTAAGTAACGTTAGCCTGGGGCTAGCTAGGCTACATTTTAAGACATGTCCAAAACAAAGTAGAAAATGTTTTTACATTTAATGTGATGTGACCTAATTAACTGCATACCTGTGACAACATATTAGCCCAGAGTTGAAGAGCTGTGACTGTTGGTAGTTGTGGTTGATTTTGTTTGAATATGCCGAATTTTGATATTATGGGTTATTATTGTTCAGAAGATTTAGCTAAGCTAGCTAACAGCTGCTAACGTCAGCAGTCTCTTGTTGCCATAGCAACCATAAACATTGACATGGACTCATGAGCTGTAAATAGAGATGCAGAATCAAGCTGTATTGTAAATACAGATGAGATACTTTGAATTTTAGCACAAAATACAAGTAAACATATTGGAAATAATTAGTTTAATTTGCAATATTTGCCATTGAATTCTTCTATGATGCGAGAGAGAGAGAGAGAGAGAGAGAGAGAGAGAGAGAGAGAGAGAGAGAGAGAGAGAGAGAGAGAGAGAGAGAGAGAGAGAGAGATTCGTCTTCAAACATCCGCATATCTTTTAAGTTCAATTAATAGTTATGCAGGTAGGCCTTAGGGCTCTTTTGAGACTTAAGTCATCCTTCATGACGGATACATTTGTTCACTAAGTGCCACTACATCACAAAAAGGGTACATGGCTACATTACGTAGGTGGGTTGGCTCATCATTGTTATCGTGTTCCGTTCAATGTTGACATCAGGTTGGTATAGGTAGTTATTTTGTATGAGGAATTTAATCCCTTTTCTTTTCCCCCCCTCTGCTCAGGTACCCCCGCCCCTCCCTGTAGAGTATCCTCCAGGCCCAGTGGTGACAACAGCTGAGGGCAATTACAATCAAAAGGGGCGGGTGGATAAAGCCTGTGCTCTCCCACACCACTTGGCTCTAAGCCACGGTTGATACTGGTTGTATCGTGTTTGGGCGCTACGCCATTGATGTGGACACTACCGGTTGCATTTGTAGGCTTTCATGCCATTGTTTGTAGGCTCTTTAGCCTTCATTATGTTGTCTTGCTGGTCTTGCCCGGCAAGTTAGATTTCCCTGGCGATAGTCATTTGCTTGTGTGGTACTAGTTTGTATTATCAAGCTGAGTGGGTTATTGTTTAGTGCTTGTTTGTCTTACTGTTGTTCCTGTTTTGTTCTCCCTTTCCCTTTCCAGTCAATAAATATTATTATTCACTTTAGAAAACGTGTTTGCTTTGGATCCTTCCTACTACCGGGACCTATGCTTTGGCACCTGCTGTACGGGCTGAGGTCACGCCAGCCCCATTCAGTGTATGCTGTGTACATTTATAGTTTAGTTAAATACATTTATATGTGACTGCTACATATACTTGTCAGTACACAGATACTGAGTACAAGTTCTGTTTGCTGTTTCTTACAGGTCATGAATTTGGTGAGGAGTGTAGCTGGCTGGCTTCTCATATGTGTATACATACATGTGCACATACACGTATATGAGAATGCATATCTATTCAGACCTGTAATTCATGTCTTAGACTTTTTCACACAGCTATAGATAAAAAATAATAATTAAATTCTCTATTTATGGTTTCATAATGACTGAGTCACCGTTAAAACAAATTAGTTTCAGCTCTAATGCTGTTACTGTCTGTAATATGTTTCTATTTCAATTATTTGTCAGGATATTTTGTTATTATTGTCCAAGTCTGGTTTTAACTAATACTGGGCTTACACCAAACGATTTTCACAGTCACAGACTAAAAACTGCAAGAGAGAATTTAGCGTTGGATCAAGTGTGATAAGGGTTTTGTAGATATGTAGACATGGGGGGTGGAGATGCAGCGACCACAGGAGGTAACTTCCTCTTTGGGTTTCACACCTGCAGCACCAGAGACACAAACTTGAAAACTCTGTCTTTGATTGATAAGTGATACACGGAGACATATACGAAGATGAGATCAGTATTATATACCAGTAACCTAAAGACAATATTAACGGTGGTAAACTGGTTGTTCATTATCATATACATAACCGAAAGACAATATAAACGCTAGTGAACTGTTGGCCTACTCCGGGATTATATTGCGTCCATACGGTATAAAGTTGTAAAAGTATAAATGTAAGGAAAGAAACGGAGGTTAAAGAGTTTATAAAACAAGTTAATCAGGTGAAAGGAAGTAAAAGAAAGGCTCCTCGCTGCGAGACCGTCCTGAGGAAGTTATCTGAACGGTTTGACTCGCAGTGAAAAAAAACGAGGATACGCCCCTCTCAGCACGGGTCACGTGTTTTCTGTGCAAACGAATGTTATGAATGCAGCGCTCGCGCACAAGAGTCAGGTACAGAGAGAGATAGAGGATGGTAACATCCCCCATATAAGGTAGTGGTGTCATCAGCCACACGTGGCTCCATGACATATTTGGCGCAACAGTGCCTCCTCCTGAACAAATACAGTTACATGCATAATGATGCATTCATACACTTATCCACTCTCAACACACACACACACACACACACACACACACACACACACACACACACACACACACACACGCGCGCACACACACACCCCAAACTGTTGGAAGGGAAAGTATTTGAGGAACTGAGAGAGAGGCAAGAGAGAGAGAGAGAGAGAGAGAGAGAGAGAGAGAGAGAGAGAGAGAGAGAGGGGGGGAGAGGGGGGAGAGGGGGGGGCAGAGAGAGAGAGAGAGAGAGAGAGAGAGAGAGAGAGAGAGAGAGGGGGGAGAGGGGGGGGGCAGAGAGAGAGAGAGAGAGAGAGAGAGAGAGAGAGAGAGAGAGAGAGAGAGAGAGAGAGAGAGAGAGAGAGAGAGAGAGAGAGAGAGAGAGAGAGAGAGAGAGAGAGAGAGAGAGAGAGAGAGAGAGGGAGAGGGGGGGGCAGAGAGCGAGAGAGAGAGAGAGAGAGAGAGAGAGAGAGAGAGAGAGAGAGAGAGAGGGGGGGGGAGAGAGAGAGGGGGGGAGAGGGGGGAGAGGGGGGGGCAGAGAGAGAGAGAGAGAGACATTAAAGGCTAAACAAATTGAGAGACACAAAGACGCAGAAAGAGACAGTGAGACAATGAGACAGTGAGACAGAGAGAGAGTGAGAAAGCGAGAGAGTGAGACAGTGAGAGAGTGAGACAGCAAGAGAGTGAGACAGCGAGTGAGTAGGAGGAAGCAGAAGAGTTCTCAAATTAGTTTTCTCTCTGTGAGGAACAAGCTGTGAGGGTCTGGTCTGAGGAGAGGGTCTGGTCTGGGGGGTCTGGTCTGGGGGGTCTGGTCTGGGGGGTTTCTCCACTAGTGCTCTCAGCGGGTTATGCTCTCCACTGGTTCTGCTCTCCGCTGGTTCTGCTCTCCGCTGGTTCTGCTCTCCGCTGGTTCTGCTCTCAGCTGGTTCTGAGTGGTTCAGCCTCATTCTATCAGCTGAATTCTGTCCAGTTGATTTCCGTCCCGTTTAATCCATTCATATTAATTCTGTTCAGTTTAATTCACTTAGTTTAATTATTTTGGTTGAATTCGATTCTGTTTAATTCTTTCTGTTTAATTCTGTTTTGTTTAATCCATCCAGTTTTGTTAAATTAATTTCAGTTCAATCGTTTCAGTTCACTTGTTTCAGTTCAGTGTTTCAGTTTCATGCCGTTACTCCTCTGTCCTGCATTGCCTTTGCGGTTGCTTTGTAATGATCATTTAATGTATGAATCTGTGAAATGGTGCAGCCATGAAATTCACAGTAGACACGATTAGTGTTAATTGTTCTTCATTACGGTTTTTCTCAGGCACTTTGGTACATTTCTCAGATCAGAATTGAAATTTGCAAAACAGTAAGTGCATTTCTCAAAACAATTCGTACAAATAGCAAAACACCATGGATTTAATGCCAAAGCCCTTCTCTTGCTCAAAATCCTTAGTTCGTTTCTCAAAAGTAAATGTCTGTGTCAATGAACATGTCAGTGCCATCACAATGATAAGTCCTTGTGTCATTGTGTACGGATAAGACTTAGTCATGTTGTCAATATAACAGTGTACTCTGGAGGGATGTTCTGATGTAAACTATGGCTAAAGTTTTGAAGACAATTATTGTCAATTGTTAAGTTACACCTTAGTGTATGTGGGAGATTGATTGCAAGAGACTGGACAAGATTCACATTTACCCTTTGACTGTTTGTACTGTAATTTGTTGACAGACCATGTCATTGTTAGAAATGTGAACATAGGAAAATCTCCTTAGCGTAAACTGTGCATGCATTGCTGTAGGAATTACAGTGCAGTCTTCCTACACCTCCTGACGTTCCTGTCTGTTGGGCCACAAATTCTCAGGCAGCCTCACTCCTCTTCCTCTTCTTCTTCTCTCTGGCTGTTGACCCTGTCCAATTCCTTGTCCTTCCATTGTCAGACAATGTAACATTGTGTTGTGCTCAAGCTATATATATATACTTGCCAGTTCATGGTTAAGGAAGATTCAGGACAGATTTAGAAAAAAAAGTCTAATGGAAATGTATAGAAATAAGCTTGACATATTATGACAACTTGTTCAACCA